>NC_051284.1:30648963-30776463 GCF_015220745.1 Sebastes umbrosus | reverse complement strand
TAAGATGGAGCTCAACCCTCCATTTAGCTTCTCTCTCTCTCTCTCTCTCTCTCTCTCTCTCATTCTCTCTCTCTCTCTCCCTCTCTCTCTCTCTCTCCATACAAATGACTGCTATCAATATTTCCAATCTTCATTTCTCCAGAAGCTCAGGGCCTCTTTCTGCCAGAAATCAATGGCTTCCCACTGAGAGCTGCGACAAGGATCAAAAGTACGAGCGACTCGGCTCACTTTCTTCAGATAAAGTCTCGTTTCTATACAGTTTCATCATTTAGCCAGCCAGCGTGTGTGTGTGTGTGTGTGTGTGTGTGTGTGTGTGTGTGTGTGTGTGTTGCCATCAATACTGACCAAATTACAACTCGACTCTGTCATAAATTCTTCTCTGATGTTTGATGATATCCCAAATAAATATCATCACAGTGTACAAACATGGTTGATTTGATGGACAGATGTTTGGTGTTTTGGTAACTGAAGCTTTGGCTCACGTTACCGCAGCATTTAACCATGGCGTCTGTGGTGTGATGAGGTCGATGCAACCTTGCAAAATGAAGTGATGTGGCTCCTGAACAAAAAAATACTTCTATTTTTCGTTACCACGGTTTTGGACTCCACTTGTTTTTTCTCGTAAATGTACAATTTCATAATCTCGAACATTTGTGAGTTTATTCCCTTAAATTTGCCACTTTAATCTCTGAGAATATCTGAGTTTTTTTCTCGTAAATTTACGACTTTATAATCCAGCAAATTTGTGAGTTTACTCGCTTAAATTTGACACTTTAATCTCAGGGAATATCAGAGTGTTTTTCTCATGAATTTTTATAATCTCGCAAATTTGGGAGCTTTCTTGCCAAATATTATTTTTTTCGCGTTAATTTACTACTTTAATCTCAGAGAATATCCAAGTTTTTTCTTGTAAATTTACGATTTTGTAATCTCGCAAATTTGTGATTTATTTTTCTTGTAAATTTGCCACTTTAATCTAAAAAAATATTCAAGCTTTTTTCTCGTAAATTTACAACTTTATAATCTCGAAAATTTTTGATTTTCTTCTGGTAAATTCTCTACTTTAATCTCAGAGAATATCCGAGTTATTTTCTCGTAAATTTAAGACTTTACAATCTTGGAAATTTGTATGTTTTTTTCTTGTAATTTTGACACTTTAATTTCAGAGAAATCTGAGTTTTGTTCTTGAATATACGCAACTTTATAACAAGCGAGTTTTTGTCATAAATTTGCCACTTTAATTTTAGAGAATATCCAGGTTTTCTTTTCGTAAATTTACGACGTTATATTGCAACTTTATGATTTCTTTCTCGTAAATTTTCTACTTTAATCTCAGAGAATATCAGATTTCTTTTCTTGTAAATTTACAACTTCATCATCTCGCAAATTTGTGAGTTTTGTTATTGTAAATTTGTCACACTGTCATGCCATTTTAAAGATTTAATAAAAGATGTTTACAAAATGAATGCTCACATAAAGAAGAAGTATGTTTTCTTAATAAAATCAACAGCCTTTTGTGTGTGTGTCTTTGTGAATGTTTGCCACTTTGTGTGTTGCTGTAGTCATCTTTATATTCTTATGTATTCATCTATTTATGCATCTCTGAGCGTATGTATGCCTGTGTCACTCATCTACATATTTCTGTGTGTGTTTGTGAGTCTGAATGCAAATGTGTGTGTGTGTGTGTGTGTGTGTGGGCACATATACATATATGAATTAATGCACTTCTGCATTTCTATTTCAGCGTGTACACTAGTATGACTGTGTGTGTGTGTGTGTGTGTGTGCGTGGTTGTCAGTCACACGGCAGGGCTAGGCTAATCAGCGCAGCTAGCTGTTCTCTGTGTGATGTAGGCTGATTAATATCCTGTTAGCGTCCCGCGGCTTTTAAGGCTAACTGCTGTTTCCTCTATACATCCAGCGCTGCCTTCATCTGGCCTCATTAACACGATGTATTACTATACTTAGCAACAACACACACACACACACACTGCCAACATGTTTTTCTTTAAAAGCTTAATGCTGATTGGCTAAAGCTTTGTCACATATGTGAAAGTTAGAAAAGAAAAGTTACTTAACACTGTACATGAATAAACACCTGAATTACTCACTGTCACTTCCTCATCTGCTCAAAACACTTCATGTACGGTGTATAAAGTATTTACTACCTTCATTTTGTGTACAGTAGATACTCTTATTGTACATACGGTACTCTAGTTGTTTAAGGTTATTCTTATTTATCTCCATAATGCATCTGTTACTGTGATCTCTATTGATGCTCTGACACTCTAGTTTCACTGCGTAAGATGAATAAAGTTCATACTATTTTATATTAAACACTACACACATCAGAAAAAAACTGGTAATATTACGACTTTTTTTTCGTAAAGTTATGACTTTATTCTTGTAATATTATGACTTTTCTTATTGTTAATTTATGACTTTATTCTCGTAATATTACAACTTTTTTCTCGTAATATTATGACTTTATTTCTAGTAAAGTTATGACTTTATTCTTGTAATATTACGACTATTTTTATCGTTAATTTATGACTTTATTCTCGCAATATTACGACTTTTTTTCTCGTAAAGTTACGACTTTTTTTCTCGGAATATTACGACTTTTATTCTCGTTAATTTATGACTTTATTCTCTCAATATTAGGACTTTATTCTGGAAATCTCCAGAAATTTGGCCCTAATACTCCGTAGTACATCTGCTCTTTGTCCCTCACTGCATTAGACTTATATACTTTATACTGAGACTATAAACTGTGTTATCTTCATCACAATGATCAAATGTTTTGCAGCTCCAGACAGATTGTGTGTCTCTTAGATAGTAAAGGTTGCTGACCCCTGCTATAGACATTTTTCTGGGCTACTGGAGAGCTACTGTGCTAAAGTTGTACTTAACCTAATATCTATCAACTATATATATATATATATATATTGGTATGAAAGCAACCTACCCGGCTAACCAAACCCTGCCGGTCCTACCTTGAAGCTGTGGAGCTGCTCCGAGGCGTCTTTGTCCCGTCCCAGGCAGGAGTTGAAGATGAGGAGCTCGGTGTCTCTCAGCCAGGCCTTCAGCTCTTTGATACGGGCCTCCAGCTGCTCCAGCAGCGAGTTGGTCAGCGGGGAGAGGGCCGAGCGGGGGTTCTCCACCGCGACGCCTCGACCGTCGACCAGCAACGAGTTCATGTTGGCCGACTGGTTCTGCTGGGAAGAAGAGGAGCCGGGTCCTGAATGCTCCGAGAGGATTTTCTGAGAGAAGAGAAGGAAAGAGAAGGAAAGATAATGTGAGGACTCATCATGCAGAGCAGCATATCAATCAATACATACACGATCATTAATCATTTAGCTTTAGAGGTGTATAGATCAATAAGAGGGATGTCATGTATTCATTCCTAAACTGCTGCAGGAGTGTGCATGTTAGATGATGTAATAATAATCACCATGTTGTTGTGACATGAGTTGATCTTGTTTATGGTTCAGTGAGTTTTCTGTGCTTCTGTGACATATATGAAATCATATTCTCTGATTATAAGGTCATATTTAGGGCTGTCGATCGATTCAAATAATTAATCGCAATTAATTGCATGATTGTCCATAATTAATCCTGATTAATTGCAAATTAATCGCACATTCTTTACCTGTTCAAAATGTACCTTAAAGGGAGATTTGTCAAGTATTTAATCCTCTTATCAACATGGGAGTGGACAAATATGCTGTTTTATGCAAATGTATGTATATATTTATTAATGTAAATCAATTAACAACACAAAACAATGACAGATATTGTCCAGAAACCCTCACAGGTACTGCATTTAGCATAAAACAATATGCTCGGGAGACTCGTGGGTTCTCATAGAACACATTTTCATTCACATATCTGGAGGTCAGAGGTCAAGGGACCCCTTTGAAAATGGACATGACAGTTTTTCCTCAGCAAAATTCAGCGTAACTTTAGAGCGTTATTTAACCTCCTTCATGACAAGCTAGTCTGACATGGTTGGTACCGATTGATTCATCAGGTTTTGTAGTTTTATATGATACCAGTATCTTCACTCTAGCTTTAAAACTGAGCCGCTACAACCTAAAAATCACATTCAAAGTGTTTCCTGCTGTTGATACAATTACATTTTTTTTGTGAGAGAAAGTGTAAATAATCTGATATTGTGATTAGTAATTTGTCTGATGCTGTTGCATGTCTAACAATACATATAAATATAATATGCTACACTATCATAGAGGATTTGATCCATCTCTCCGGCTCATTCTGTTCCATGATGGTTTATTTGTAGAGTTGCTGATGTTGTTATTGTAACTCTGAATTAGCTTGATGTTGCTAATGCTGCTGTCGTCGTCGTCGTCGTTGTTGTTATTGTGTGAACGCTGCTCTTCTTATTGTTGATGAACAAAGCTTCCAGAGTGTAACTGGTGTTTTTTCCAGGTGCAGACAGATGAGCTGCTAATTCAGAGCTGATATTCACACAAACACACGACAACAGAGACGCACTTAGACACAATACAGACGGAGAGACGGTCTGCTCAGAAGCAATCACTGTTTCAAATAGGAACAACTTACAATAACAACACAGTCCAAGCCTGTGTGTGTGTGTGTGTGTGTGTGTGTGATAAGCTCTGCAGAGTAATTTTCAAACCCCTGTTGATCACACAGTGAGACACAGCGAGCTGCTGAGAGACTACTCCCCACTCAGGTTTAGAGAGTGTGTGTGTGTGTGTGTGTGTGTGTTTTCTCCTGATAAGTGCTCATCAATACAGAACAAACAAACTTGTGATGTTCTTCAGTGATCACGGCGAGCTGGAACACGCAGCGTCCAACATCTAGAAGTAACTAGTGAAGTGTAACGCCGGATTTAAACTCCTGAGGCTGTGCAGCTGTGCGTTCCGTGCGTCCTCTCACACTCACTGGACGTACAGAGTACTGCGTCAGATTGTGCGTTGTGTCACGGTCTAACTGTCCGTCATAAGTTGAGTCATAAGGATGGGCTATTACGATTGGCTGCTGAGGCTTAGGGGTGGGCCTAGCAGGAAGTGATTTGAGCAACTCGCGGGAGAGTGAGAGGAACGCCACACGGGGGCTACGTCTCGTCTTAACGAGACCTTAATGAACTACGAGCTGCTCGGGCTCTCCCCAGAGCCGCCCAGACGCACCGGCGAAAGGACGGAGGCGGAGTCGGGAGCCGGCCGATCAACGTGGAACAGCGAGCGGTAGCAAGCGGAGACCAGGTAGGCCTGCCCACACTACACGCCGCAGCAGGTATGCTAACGAATAGCCCACTCCTTCTTCATATGCTCACGGCTGGCTAGCTTTGTAGTTCCCCCTAGAGAGACGTGTGAGTATTGACAGACCATTATGGAGGCAAAGCTGGTTTGACCGTGACAGTAGCACGCAACTTCTTTTGTTTTGGGCCCACGGTTTTCTAATTGATTGTGAGGCGGTGTTCG
Source organism: Sebastes umbrosus (assembly GCF_015220745.1). Lineage (NCBI taxonomy): Eukaryota > Metazoa > Chordata > Actinopteri > Perciformes > Sebastidae > Sebastes > Sebastes umbrosus. Next base: position 30,770,993 of record NC_051284.1, on the reverse strand, counting down.
GACCAACACAACTTCATGGCTGAAAAAAAACTGTTGGACGAGTTGGATGATGAGGAGGAGCTCCTGTGGCTGGAATGAACAAGGTTGTTGTAACGGATGTGAGGAACGCGTCCGGAAATCACACTTCCAGGCTCCATTGTCCAATCTAACTTCTGTGGCGTCCGCGGAGCCTGGTGCTCTCTGCGGCTCTGCGCAAGTTGCTGCAATTTTCTTTGTATTTCTAGTTGCTGACCTGTGTGCATTTAGTGAGCTCATGGAAATCCAAACACATCTATTTTTGCTAAACTATTACCAAACAGAGCATCTCCCGTGAAGGAATTTTTTACGTGCACATCCCCACGAATGGATACAAGACACGTGGTTAATGCTGTACAGGGATTTTCAGAACGTTTTTTTGGACGCTTTATAACATTTTTTGCTGTCTTTCTTTCGGCCTCCGTCAAGGTCTGTTTTTCGATCGCTCCGCTCTCCTTAACGCCATTCAGTAGAAAACTTTTTCTGCGACCACAGAGAGCCTGGAGAGCTGAGTACTATATACAGTTCATATTGTTTTTGGGTGAACTATTCCTTTCACAGTCAGATGCTGGAAGATGAGCTTTAATTATCTCCGTGTGAAACATGTTAATATTATTGTTCATTTTCAAAAACTTCAGTTTCTCATTCAGAGTTCATATCGCATTGTTTTGAAACCTATAAAGCCTCAGATGTCCGTGTGCAGCTCTCGTTGTGACTTTAACAAGCGGCTTTAACGAGAGAAACTTTGAGCGTTTGGTGAACACAGAGCTGCTCCTGAACGAGCCCCGCATGGGTCCCCGCTGCTCATTTGCATATGTATGTGTTTGTACAAAAGGTATTGAGTCGTCGGTATAGCGGCGCCTCTCCCTCCTGAGTGGGAACACTACTTTAGCTGAACTCTGGCAGGTAGAAACCGGCCCATTAGACGATGAAGAGGAGCGATTACAGGACCCCCTGACCGGTGAAATGAGCCGTTAGCCGTGTGTGTTCAGAAGAGGCGACGACGATTAGGAGTCTGTGGTTAGTTTGTCAGACAGAAACAGAGACGCGGAGAGACGGAGATAGAGGATATGAGGATGTAATTTAAGAGATATAAAGACAAAGAAACAAAAACATTAATTCTGTTTCTGAAGATATGATATGATTCTCTACAGGTGGAGTTTTACACATTTTACAGTTTCTTAGAAACTTCTGGTGAGTTTTTGTTTTGTGTTTGTTTATGCTGCATATGTGCTGTCAAATTACTGAATATGTTTCCTAACGAGTTGTGTTTCATTTATTTGTAATCTGGGTTTTCTTTTAGTGTAACATACTGTATGTGTTACAGTCCGTTGGGCTCTCAGACACTTTTTTGTTGAGCTTAAAACAGCTGAATGTAAACTTAAAACTTTTTAATTCCTCACAACTTTTATTTTTTAACTTGAGAGGAACAAACACATCAAGAACTAAACTTGCATCTGAAACACTTCTGCATTCTTTATTGAGTTATTTTTCCTCTTAACTCTGATTTAGCTAAATGTAACTTATTTCCACACGAGATCTGAGAAAATATGTATTTAGTGAAGTTTGGTCTAGTTTTAATCGTATGATATTTGTTAAGTTAACGCAGCCTATTCGTACGAAAAGGTGTATAAATGCCACGATAACGCTCAAGGCTTTTAGCGTGCAATAGGTGCGCCTTTCTAGATTTCCGCGTATCTTTCGTACGCCATGTATCCTGTACTGACGTATAAATGCTACGGTAAGAGTTAGTGACGTAGTATAAAAAGCAAGAAAGACCACTTATGGTGGGCGGGTCATTTAACCAGGAGACCCGTGTTTAACATCGTTGTTGACCGCTGTTTTCCGTAGTAGTTTCTGTATGTATTTTACTTATTTTACTTTAACCCAACCATGATGTTTTCCCTTAACCTATCTAAGTGGTTTTCTTGCCTGTACTTAAAGATGGGCATTCACTGTACGATTTTAGATTTCAGGTGGCGAGGAAGACGTGAACAATACGACTTGTCCATTTTGCAGAGAGAATTGAAGGTAAGCTAGCTATATCTACTAGCTATATCTATCGTACGTTGTTATATTGATAGCTCTGATTACTGTAAAAAGAGGAGAAAAAAACGCTGACGTTGGGGAATCGGCTCGTGGTTCTGCTTCAACTGTGCGAGAGCTTGTGGACGGCCGACCAGAATTTCCTCGGTTCCCCCTGTACACTGCACGGCAAACGACGCCCGATGAAGCTGAGATTCGGTCCGGCACTAAAATGAGTCGTGCAGCTCAAAATGCGGGCCAGAAACGGGCTGAAATCGTACAGTGTATGCCCAACTTAAGTTAGTGGTTTTCTTGCCTAAAATTGTGGATGTTTGAAGGCGTACAAATGACACGTGAATGTCCTCGTAATGTCGTCGTATTTTTACGCCTTCCCGTGAAACCGGGTCGGTTAACAGTGAGGTAAAGGGTTTGATCGTTACCTGATTGAGGTGTCTTTTAGAGTAATGAGTTTTAATTTCTCATGAAATCAGCATCAACACACATTAAAAGACCATCAGCTTTGACTAATAACGCAGATAGATTATCAATGCAAGGCTACAAATCATGTAAGAACAGCACTGAGACTGAATGAAAAAAGAGAATGAAGAAGAGACAGAGGGGGGAATAATTGCAAAGAAGAGGAAGAAGGAGAACAAAAAATTAAGTGCAAGAAGGACAGATTATTCTGGGAGAAACAGAGAAAAATGTGGGGATGCAAATGGAGAAAAAGATCCAGTGGGAGAGGCTGAAAATGAAAAAGAAAATGAGTGAATAAGAGAGATAAAGAGAGGAGCAGAGTGAATGGAACAAAGAGAGCGAGATGGTGTGGTGTTGTTCTGTTGTTGTTTTCCCTGCAGGTTGAAGTGGTGACCGGTCCTGACTCCTGTGTTTTAGAGCGTTGATGGGAAAAGGATGAACACAGATGAAAAGATCATTTAAAGTGTTAATTTACCTGCAGCTGAACTGAAACAAAGCACCGGAATGTTTTGTCTTTAGATTTGTTTTTTGCAATTTTATCAACCGGAGGAAGTGGTTCTGCTTTTAACTTCTGGGCGTTATCAGTTATTATAATTCTAATGCATCAGATGGGCCAAACTGCATCTGTGACAGCAAAACTTGCACGTTCTAAAGCTTCGGTTTTACTTTCTGTAAGGACGGTCGCACAAACGTGAGCTGACATGGAATCATGATGAGGAAACGTTTGGATCTTACTAAACTCAGTGCAGGTTTCTGCTTCTCAAAGTTCTCAATTTTCTCCACCAGTCCACGTCCACGTAGTTAGAAACATTTGGATGTGCACGGACGGGCGAAAACCTGCCGCATGGAAACCCCCATGAAGGGCCGTGTCTGATGGTGTGACGTCACTTAGACCACTCGCGACCCTCGCGAATGCAGCGAGCATAAATCACGCTGCAAAACTGAATGAAACAGTACAGTCTGAACACAAACAAAAAAGCTTCTTTAGGTTTAGGCGACAAAAACAGGTTTGGGGAAAAACTTCCTGTTCTGGCTTAAAGGGACTATTTATAACTTTCAGAAATGCTTGTTAACAGCGACATCTGTGGCCGTGAAATCAACGAAAGTCAGCGTCGGGCTCGCGCTTGCTCGCTCTAAACAGACATGAACGAGCATCGCTCAACACAGTGAGGCGACACACGTCAGCTAAAAGCACAATATCACTCTATATTTCAGCTGCTTGGCAGTAATGTTAGCTGACCAGACCAAGGTCTCTCCATGAACATGATTTAGATCTGATCCTAGTGTTTGCTTTTCCTGCCTCAGCGCAGGCTGAGGTAATGGGGCTTTGCAGCGTGTCTCCCTGCTCTCTCTGCCCGCAGCCGGAGAGAGCAGGGAGACACCGGCACCCGGTCGGTAACGAGAAGACAACGTAACTCTCTGCAGAGCCCCGTCACTTCACAAGACACGGAAAACCTCTGTTGGTCTGGAGGAGCTGCAGCAGTTATTTCTGCACAAACGTCCACTGTACATTCACTAGATATTCTCAGAGCTAAACTAACTCTTCTGCAGTGTGGAGTGAGCGCGCGTTCACGTCTAGAGGTGGAGCGATCTGATCGAGAACGCGCGCTGTCTGAGTGAAGGCGAGCAGGCAGAGGAGGAGGGTACAGCGGCTACACGCGAACGCGCATATGCGAGCGCGCATGTGTGCCGACCCGCTACATTTATACACTTACAAAGTTACAAACAGTCACAGTAGAAAACTCTGCTGCATAAATCAAGCGCTTCCTAAACTAACAGCTAACCGTCAAAATCAATGAATAATCATGATCTCAATATTGATCAAAATAATTGTGATTATCATTTTGGCCATAATCCTGCAGCCTTAATACATCCATACATCCATCTATAACATGTCTATCCAGCGTATCTACAGCGTATACATCCTCACACGGTTTGACCTTGAACAACTGCAGAAAACGACAAGCTGCTGCCAAAACCCACAACAGAAAAGATTAAAGTTAATTTACAACCTCTTTATTTTCTTCGTCGTTCGGCGTGTGCGTGTGTGTGTGTGTGTGTGTGTGTGTGTGTGTGTGCGTGTGCGTATGTGTGAGTCATAAATTCTTCATAAGGCCAGGACAGTTCAGAGGCGAGGCACAGGACATCAATTCCAGTTAATTCCCAATTTGTGTCAGAGCAGCAGATGCCGACGCCAGCACTGATAGGCCTGTTAATATGCTACTCAGACGCCATGTTGGACGGGGGGGCGAAGACGGATAGAGAGAGACAAACAGAGGCGAGACCTCTGATATATAGGGAACATTTTAACAAGAAAAAAATAAAGATTCAGATTAGAAAGAGAGGGATGAGAGAGGTGAATGAAGGGAGGGAGGGAGGATAAATAAAAGTGAGTGAGGGAGGGAGAGTGACAGAGGATGATGGAGAGGTCTGGAGAGGTAGAGAAAGAGGAGGAAGAAAGTGTGGCTGCAACAAACAATAATTTTCATCATCGCTTTTTTCTTGATTGATTCTCTTCTCGATAAAATGTCAGAAAATAGTGAAAAATCTCCCGAAGCCTGAAGTGATCTACAGTTTACTTTATCTGACCAAAAGGCCAAAACACAACCATATTCACTCTACTATCCACAAAAACAAGCAGAAAATCCAACATTTGAGCAGACAATATTTGGCCGATAGGCTTGAACAGCGATTAAAGGATTAATTGATTATATAAAATAGTTGCAGATTAATTTCCTGTATATTTCCTTTATGTACTGGAAAAACAAAGTTAGTAAACTTGTGTTTGGTGGATTATTTCTCTGTTGTTACAATGCTAATTGTCATTGTATTTTACATGGTTGGTAAGCCTGTTTATTTACCTTCACAATGATGTCCAACTTGTAAGGATCATGTATTTGTGGGATGAGCAGCACAGCTGATGATGTGGGGAGCGCCCAAGAAAAATTTGCCAAAATGCTCTGTCAATGGTAAACAGTGTATGTGTTTTCAGGCGTGGTATTATGGACGGAGATTAATTCAGAAACAGCCCTAAAATCCTGGTCTTAAAAACAAAACGTCTTAGTGTGGATGTAGCCTAAAAGTGTCTGCTTCACTGGCGTCTCTTTCTGTCACTACCCAGAATTCCTCAGTTCCCTGATGACACACACTAACTTTGATACGTGTGTGTGTGTGTGTGTGTGTGTGTGTGTGTGAAACGGCATTGTGAGTCCAAATGTCTCTTTGTCAGTAATAGAAGTTTAATCACAGTCTGGTTACTGTGGCGGAGAGAGAGAGAGAGAGAGACTCATCTGTTGCTGTTGTTTAATTTCTAAAATGGAATCTGTTTCAGAGGCTGATACATATGTTAATGCACACACACACACACTTCGAATAACTTTGAATGTGTGTGTGAGACGATAATGTATGTGTGTGTGTGTCGTTAGGGACTACAAGGAGACGACACACACACACACCCAGATGGCTGTGTTTGTGTGAAGGAGCTCAGTGCGTCGACGCGCCGGCTCGGTCGACGGGAGACGGTTTGTTTCTTCGGAGGAACAAAGTCACATCGTCACATTTGAGCCTCCTGACGAGCCGCCGCCAGCTGTCACCGCCGCCGCAGACCTGGAATTAATCAGCACGCCCGGGTGAAGACAAACAACCGCTGCCGACGTGCCCATCAGCAAGGCACACAGTCTTAGGATTAATCCAAACATAAGAGTCGTCGCGGGGGGGGGGAGTTATCTCAGGTGTTCTGCTGGTAAAAGTTCATTTTCTCATAAAGTTCAGTGATCGGATGGAGACCAAACTGTCCTGATGTTAGACAATATCTAGTTCTTTTAATTAGAAAACTGAAGGAAAGAAGTCAACTACAACTCCCAAGGTGCATTTCAGTACGAATCATCCAATTATAGATCCTAAAATGACGCTGCATGTACAACTAATGGTGAGCTGAAGCTGAAGGTAACACTTTGTAGAAACCTCCACTGTTAGATTCTGGATCTTTTTGGATGAATTCTAATTTTCTGTCTTAATGTTTTGTTGACATCAAAACCTTCGTAATTTATTACAGCTCTCGTCTCTAAGGCTCATGGGTATTGTAGTATTGAAAGTCAGGTTCATTATGAACAGTCTAAATGTCCATTTAAAGGAAAAGTTCTGTCGGCACAAAGTTTAGTCCTTTCTACCGACTTTAGATATAATTTATTTTATAATTTGTTTGCTTTTCATTGTTGCTGTTTTGCGTTATGTTTGTTCTAGGTCTGTCCGTACTGTACTCAGGCACGGTTTGTCGATCCGTAGTCGAGTCCACTTGAAAAGGTGTTCTGGAGTACGGTTCATGGTGTACTCAGGTACGGTTCGCATCAGGTGTGAAAGCCAACCGGACCAAAACACGTAACTGGGCCGCAATTTAACGCGAGTAACGTTAGCAGTTAGCGAGTAGTTTTGAAAGAACAGGCTGTTTTCAACGCCGCCGGTCTGCTCCGAAATCTGTATATATATAAAACTGTTTCATATCTACAGTATGTCTGTATCTGCGCGCATTGGAAAAACTAACGACGACAGTTTTGGTGAGTTTTATTTCGTTTCTGTCAAGTTTTAAGGAAGTGTTTTACGATGCTCTGCTACTAGAACAACTTTACGTATTCGTGTACGGTACGGATCGATCGTACCTAATGTGAAAACGCCCGAACACTCAACTAATCGATTAGTTGATTTAATCGACAGATCTGTAAAACTGAGTTTCTCCACAAAGAATCACACAAAAGCACCACTATAAATCTGAATCTGGTGTTCACCAGAGACGTGCTCATACGTTTCTTAAAAAGCATAAAAAACGACTAATAGGCAAAAGAAATCTTAGTCGACTAAGACCAAAACTAGCGATTAGTCGACTATTTCTGTACTTAGGCACTTAGGTCTTTGTAGTATTTTGAAGGTGTGACTATAGAGTGAAGTAAAGTCAAATAAAGTGAAGTAATCCCCTCTGACTAGCAGCTCTGTTGTGGGTATTGAAGTACACCCTGAACTCTAAGAGTCTGAGAGTCTCCACCAACACAGCGGTGACGTCACCGAGGAGGTCTTCAGTCGTCTCTCCGCAGAGCAGAGCCGCTTCAGACAGATTGGAAAATGAACAGCTGTGTGTTTGTGTGTTTATCTCTCACGCGACGTCGAGCACGCGGTCCATCTCAACCTGTGCAGACGCTTCTCTGCGTTTCCATTTCCTGATGAGTTTCTGACTTCTGTGAAGACGACTTGAAGGAAAACTTTTCTCTACAAGGACTCGAGGGTTAGCGGCACGATGTGAGACTTGATTATCACCTGGTGTCTCTGATCGAATCACTGATCTTTGGCTTCATGACAGGAAGAACCTCGTCTAACAGAGGCAGCGTTGTTAGTGCTGATGCTTCTCCAAATTAATAACACATTACCCATCGGCACCACGGCGTCATCGCCTTCACAAGACAAATACATTTGAAGTATTTTATCCATTTGATACTACTCTATGGAGGACTGAACCTGCTAAAATCAAAAATAAATAAATAAATGACTCGATAAATAAATAAATATAACATTAAAAGTAGCAAAAATAATATTAAAAAAGAAATGTAGCCATTCATTAATTGATAAAATATGTCATAAATTGATATTTCTGTTTCAATTAATCTGACCCCATGACACATGTTGAGTGACAGCCCCCCTCATTTGCATAATGAGGTAGAAATGCATAAAAAAAATAAGAATAATAATAATAAAAGTAAAAAGAAAATAATATAAAATTAAATAATACAGAAATAAATAAGTTTGGGGAAATAAATAAGGAGGGAAATGCAAACGGAAAATTGTGCAGAAATTAATAAATAAATAAATGCATAAATAAATACAGTACATACATTTAAAAATAAATAAAATAAATGCAAAAATAAATAAATTAATAGAAATAAATGTAAAAATAAATAAATAAAATACAAAATTATACAAAGAAATACATAAAGTAATATACAAATAAAAAAATATAAATAAAATAAATATACAAAAAATAAAATAAAATTAAACAGAAGAGTAAATAAATAAGGGATTTAATACAAAGATAAATAAATAAAGAAGCAATTTAAACAGAAATATCTTATAAAAATTGTATATCTTATAAAAATCTTACATTTTATCATTAATTAATTAATGGCTATGTTTATTTTTAATATTATTACGTCTATATTTATTGACACATTTATTTATTTATCAAATAATTAATTTATTAATTAATTTATTTTTCTACTCATCCTGTAAAACATTGTGACTGGCGACTCGTCACCTCTGGAAACAACCCTAAAAAACCTTTAAACTAACTGTTGTCAATCTGAAGTGAAGACAGATTCAGTAACTGCGTGGCTCACTATCCCAGTATACACACACACACACACACACACACACACACACATATATATATATATATACATCCCAGCTCCCAGTTAAAGGCCACGGTGGCAGCAGGGCTCCTTAATTGAGACGACACTAATTATCATCTTCATGTTCTAGATTAGATCAGTGCTGATTAGCCTAAAATTAGACACACACACACACACACACACACACACACACACACACACAAACACACACTCACACACTCACACACACACACACACTCTGACACACACAGTCCTGTCTCTACAGAAATATCAGTAACATCCTCCAGATAACATCTCTGTGTTTGGCTTTTCTAATACTTATCTCTGTGTGTGTGTGTGTGTGTGTGTGTGCGTGTGTGTGTGTGTGTGTGTGTGTTTCAGTCACCTCCAGCTGCCTCCAGGTGTGCGTCAGGTTGTGTATCTTGCGGTGGAAGTTGGCGGGCAGCGCGGTCCCGCTCCTCTTCAGAGACTCGGCTCGGCCCAGCAGGCTGGTCTTCCTGCTCTCCATCATCATCAGCTCAGCGTGGCTGCTCTGGAGACGGACGACAGGACAGACAGACGTCACACAGATGGACAGACTTCACCTGACTTAATACATTTCTATTTCTAACACAACTGGTTTGACATCTGGTAAATGGACTTGCACAGGTCCATCAAGATCTAATCTAAACACTCACACACCGATGGCTCAAGTGTCTTACTCAAGGACACTTGGACATGTGACCGGAGGATCCGGGGATCGAACAGTTCAATATTAGAATATCAGTGACAAAGTACGGGAACATAATCCAAGCAGTAATCCTGTTTCTTACAAAATGTCTCTGACAAAACCTGGTTGAGTTTCTACAAGTTGTGATCCCATGACTCTGGGTCTCTGCTGTGAATCCGTCTCTCTACGGCTGCCGTCCTCCACAAAGCAGGAAGCTTCTGGAGCCTACAGGTGGTGAGTATTTGATACTCTAAAGACAGAGGAGTATTCCTTTAACCGGTCTTTCAGAAAGCGGAGCAGATCTTTTTTTTATTTTCTTGTTGTTGTGTGCAGCTCGTCTCGTGATGAAATGTTTGAGGCAGTCGTCGGGAGTTTTCAGCACATTTCAACTCGCTGCTTTGACCGCTTTAAAAAGGTAAAACTGTCGCAGCTCCACAGACGAGCGGGAATCAAACGCAGCAGCAGCAGCAGCAGAAGCAACGCGGCAGACTCCTCTCTGGAAACATTTTAAAGAAATGCTCCATTTTGTATCACTGAATATTTCCTTCCCTTCTGCTTTATGCTTTTGTTTGAGCGCTGCGGTCGGGGAGCGGAGGAGGAGCTGCAACACTTTGCTATTTATGGCAGATACTGGGACTTTTATCCAACGTAGTTTATTGATCTTAATTGAGCTCAGTGTACATAATGAAGTAAAGAGAAAACTGCACTTTATCAACTACCAGTATTTTGTTATTAAAAGAATACACTTCTGTCCTCTCACACACTGAATACTGTAAGGGAGAGAATTGTTTTTCCATGACCTTCCCTTTTTTTCTATAGATTGCTGCAGAGATGACGTATCTTTGTAGGCCAACAGGAAGTTAGCATTGCCCATTCGTTTTTTTGTTGACCACCGCAGAGTCCATAGTTAATCGTGATTAATCACACATTTATTATCTGTTCAAAATGCACCTTAAAGGGAGATTTATCAAGTATTTAATCGTCTTATCAACATGGGAGTGGACAAATATGCTGCTTTATGTAAATGTATGTCTATATTTATTATTGTAAATTAATTAACAACACAAAACAATGACAGATATTGATCCAGAAACCCTCACAGGTACTGCATTTAGCATAAAACAATATGCTCCAATCATAACATGGCAAACTGCAGCCCAACAGGCAACAACAGCTGTCAGTGTGTCAGTGTGCTGACTTGACTATGACTTGCCCCAACCTGCATGTGATTATCATAAAGTGGGCATGTCTGTAAAGGGGAGACTCGTGGATACCCATAGAACCCATTTACATTCACACATCTGGAGGTCAGAGGTCAAGGGACCCCTTTGAAAAATGTTTTTCTTCGCCAAAATTTAGCGCGAGTTTGGAGCGTTATTTAACAACAACAATTTAACAAGCTGACAAGCGAGTATGACATGGTTGGTACCGATGGATTCATCAGGTTTTCTAGTTTCATATGATACCAGGATCTTCACTCTAGCTTTAAAACTGAGCCGCTACGACCTAAAAATCACAAGTTGTGTTAATGCCTTAAAGAAATTAGTGGCATAAAAATGATGTTGCATTAAAGTGTTATCGCGTTAACGTCGATAATGTGACTCGTCTAACGTTAAACTGGACGTCGCAAAACAGACAGTTACTAGACTGTAACTAGTAACTTCTCTCCCGTATCTGCAGTGCTGTTTCTATCCATCCGTAAAGAGATGCATTTCATCACGTTAAACACGTATACTATACAGATTTACGAACACGAAACCAAACGCTGTGGAAACGAGGCGTTAGGACTCGTTGCTGCAGCGCTCTATACTCTATACTATACGTCGTCTCTCCAGTTACAGTGTCGTGGTTCTCTTTAGTTCTCTCACTCATCATTTCTCTTTTCAGTCGTTCAATCTGTCTTTATTGCTTAATTTCTCTCCATACTGTCCGTCTGTTAATCTTTCAGTCTGAACTCATTTGGTCATGACCTTTATTCTCCTCTTTTCACACCTTCCATCCCTTCATTTCTTCATTATATCCTCCCCGTCCTGCCTCTCTCCTCTTTCTGCTAACTTTTTTTTTCTCCTCTTTAAAATATTTCAATTCAACTTTTTCCCTCCTCTGTCATCCTGTCCTTCTCTCCTCTCCTTTTTTATCTTGTGAGTCCCTTCATCTTTAGTCGCTCTCTCTTTTCGTCCTTGTCTGTTCACTTACAGCTCTCCCTCCTCTTCACTGTAACACTCCTTCTGCCCTCCTCTTGTACTTCATCCATCCTTTTTCTCCATCTATCTCCTCTCTTTCTTCCGTCTTTTCAGTTGTTAGCATATCTTTTTTCTTTTTTTTTGCTTAATTTCCCTCCTCCTCCTCCTCCTCCTCCTCTTCCTCCTCCTCCTCTTCCTCCTCCTCTCTTTTCTCTTTCTCCTCTTTTCATTTTCTGCATCGATAGCTACTTGATTCTACTTTTCCCTTGTCGTTTATCATTACCGCCCGGCCCCATTTGAATATTTAAATGTCTCTTCTCTGACTCTGTGTGTGTGTGTGTGTGTGTGTGAGAGGACATATGCATGTGTGTGTGTGTGTGTGTGTGTGTGAGAGGACATATGCATGTGTGTGTGTGTGTGTGAGAGGACATATGCATGTGTGTGTGTGTGTGTTTTTTGCTGCGCTGTCATCAGAGAGGCGGCAGCCATTTTTCAATGTCGCCGATTCTGATGGAGATGCTATCGCTCGGCGCTTCACGGCCATCCATCCCCTTCACTTAGCTAATAGCCACGCCGCGAGAACGAGGGATCGACAGCAAAAAAAGAGATGAGTGGAAGGTAAATATGTTGGCGTCGCACTCGTCTAACAGTCAGGAAATTATACGATTTATTCGCTGATGGCAAATATTGATTTAAAAAGGGGAAAGGGAGGAAGAGGAGGAGGAGGAGGAGGAGGAGGAGGGGGTTGTTTTGTTGTTGTTGTTGTTTGTTTGAAGGATGCCACTGATCCAAAGTCAAAGAAAAGAGGGAGAGGGGGAGAAAGGAAGATAGACACGCCGATTAAAATGCATGAGATCCGAACTTTGAGATAAGTGCTGAGAGAGGGATCTTGGAGAAATGGGCCGGTGGAGGGGGAGGAGGGGAGGTAGAGAGTGATGGTGTGAGGAGGAGGGGAGGGGGGGATGCATGGATGGCTAGTTGTGATGTATTCATGCCTCTAGTCAATCTCCATGCAACGATGGACTGAGATACAGAGGCCTGAGGACGGAGAGACACGGAGGAGGAGAAGAGGACTGTGAGTGTGTGTGTGAGGGAGGAAGAGAAAGAGAAAGAGAGAGATACAGTAAATAAATAGAGAGTGAAGGAGACGAGCTGACGTCCACACTAACAGACAGCGGAGACGTGACAGGCTGCCATACATCGTGAAGTCAACATGCTAGCAGCACCACCCACCACTACTCCGAGTCTCAGGAGTCACCCGGCGGTGGGAGAAAGGTTTAGTCCACTGATGCAAGAGAGAGAGAGACGATCACACGTCCTCCTTATCAAACTCAAGAGATGTTTTCTGCTCCACTTTACCTCCTAGAACAACTTCACTATTCTCTGCAATACAACTTTAACAACCTTAATAAGGAGAACGATGCATGGAAACGCTTTGTCTGCAGGCTTCAGGCTCATGAGAGACAACAGAGTCTCTTTGAGTCTGTATAAATGAAAGTACCGTAAAGGTGATGCAAGTGAGTTATCCTTCAAATCACTGAGGGATAGCAAGAGACAGGGACTGACCAGGGATGCAAACAAAGCCAGAGGTTGAAGAATGAGCATTTTTAGCTTCATGAAAATAGAGATTTGCCAAAAAAACGGACAGAAAAGTGACGGCAGGAAGTTTAACCTAGTGAATACGGGAAATGTTTGTGGAGGTAAAGATCATTATTTCATTTTTTGGAGGATTCCCTTTTGTTTGACACTTGCAGAGTCAAAAACAAAGTTTGTAGATTGTTGAAGAAAGTCATAAGTTGCGGAAGAAAAAGTTATTGCTAGATTGTGAAGCATAAGAAATGACACCGGTGGTGTGGTACAGTTTGTTTGATTTCAGGGGGTTAGAGTTAGTTTTCATCAGCTCTCATCTATTGTGTGAACGGTAGGGCGGTCCTCGACTAAAGAAAGTATTAGTCGACTAACACTCGACTAAAACAAAAAAATATTTTGTTGACTAACTCACAAACTAAACATGAAAAAGCATACAAAATAACAAATGCGTTCATCACCAAATATAATGCCATTTGCGTCTTTCAACCTGCACGTTTTGCGAACTGCAATTTTTTTTTTGCAGCATAGCTTTTGTATGCGAACAAAACTATTCATACATAATGTTTTCCAACTGGCGCTCAGTAACGTAACATTAGTTCTTCATGGTTTTCTCCTACAACTTGATTGGATGCTGTCGGATCTGGGGAGTTAAGTGTTGACTTGCTGGGAAAGAACATGACTGATTGCCTAATTAATTAGTTTATTTAATCGACAGATCTGTAAAACTGAGTTTCTTCACGAAGAATCACACAAAAGCACCACTTTAAATCTGGTGTTTACCAGAGACCAGCTCAAAAGTTTCTTGGAAATAAGTCCTTCAGCATGAAAAAAGCATAAGAAAACAACTAATCGACTAAAGTGTCATTTATGCTCGCCGCATAAGTGAGTGTCGCAGATGGGCGGAGGAAATGGAGAACTTTTAGGAGCTTTGAGAATGTCGGTTCTCCACAAGGAGAATCACGCACGAAGTATAAAAGATCCAAACGTTTCCTCGTCATGATTTCACATCAGCTCATGTCAGTGCAACCGTACTTGAGGAAAGTATAACCGAGGCTTAAGACCAGAACCGCTGGTTAGTCGACTAATGGACTAAGAGAGGGAAGCCCTAGTGATGATGGGCTCTACTGACATTGACAATGAGAGAAAGTCAGAGGCGACCGGAAGTCATCCTCCAAGTTTATCCAAGATACATTTGCACTAAAATGCAAGATCAGTGTTTTCAGATGGATCTACTCTGGAGATCATTTTAGAAAAATGTTCAATATTTGGTCGAGAAAAGGATGTTTTGAGATTTCAGACAGATTAATGTGGACTTACATTGAATGTGAATGTGACAGACAGACAGACAGACAGACAGACAGACAGACAGACAGACAGAGAGAGAGAGAGACAGACAGACGGACTGACGTGGATCAGGTCTCTGAAATCAGTTTCCCTCTTTCTAAACCTTTATTTAACTAGGAGATAATCCTCTCAACTCTCCTGTTCTTGGATTTAGTTTCTCCTCTCAGGACTCACAGGAGCAACGTAAAGGCCTCTCTGACCTCTGACCTTTGGCCTCTTCTCTCTCCTGGTCTCTGAATCCGTTAACAGTTAGTGTTGATCAGAGCAGCAGCTCAGCGTCGGGACTAAAAACACACAACATCAATAGTGACTAATTGAAACTAATTAGTAGTTGCTTCAGTCCGTTATGTCGGATATATCCAGTCTCACAAAAAGCTCAGTAGTGTGAAATACGATGCAAACTGTGATGTGAAATTTAATATAACCATTATTTTTGTCATCATGCAACAACACTTAGACGGCACTTCTTTTGGAGAAGTTGCACTTACAGTATAGTGAGAAACGTGAGCTTCTTTCTCACGTCTCTCTCGGTGTTTTCAGCCGTATCGCTGCTACGTTTCTACCACAAATCCATTTCCTTTATTTTCATCTGTCATTCAATATTAGAACCGGCGTCCCGTTCACACTGAACAAACGTAATCATGAACGTGATTGCGTTTGTAGAAAGTTTACGGCAGTTAGCGATTGCATTAAAAACAGGAATATTGAATATAAAATAAGGTTCATCCAACTTACATTTATTTAAGGAATCATGTATAACTGATATTTTTTAAATTAACACAAGAAAAAATCTCAAGTACTCCCTGCAGTACTCCAAAGTACCCCTAGAAGCTGAAAGACTAATCGATAATGGAAATTTTTATTTGCATTTCAATATTGATATATTAATATACTGAAAATCTACACTACAATAAATGTAATGCAGCAATAATTGGTGGAATGGTGAAAATATATTATTAGATAAACTACACAAAACAAAACAAAAACATGATGGTAATAATTTTTTAAAAAGTCGTCTTAAAATATGCATTACTAAATAATGCATAATAAATTTCATTCAAGAAGTTAAAGTTATGGAAAAGTGAACTCACTTTTTTTCTCTCTTTGTATTATTATTATTATTTCTTTTTTTTCCAATTTTATTTTATTTTTTTCCAATTTTGAATGCTGATGTTTTCTATTGTGTGCTTATTGTGTTTGTTTCTAAGCTTGGTTTATAAACTATCATAATTACGAACTTGAAATTGTATTTATGAAAACAACCTTGAAAAAAAGGGGAAAAAATAAAGTATACAAAAAAATAAAATAAAATATGCATTACTGCAGGACTGTTTATAATTCACAAAATGACCCAGAGTATTATTATTGTTAAGCTGAAACAAAGATATATATTTGATGATATATATATATCACTATGAATATGGGTTAAGAAAACACAAAAAGAGCTTTCCAAACAGAGGAAGGAGAGATAAACGCTTGACAAAACAGAGGAGAGGGGGAGAGAGGGGGAGGAGAGGGGAGGAGAGGGGGAGAGAAAATCAACAAGCAATCATAAGTTTAATTTGGTCTCCATATTAATGAGCACGGAGCTGAAATGTCAGCAAAAATGCAGTCATACATGAAAAACATTTAATGCATTTTGAACATTAGTTTTTTTTTTCCTCTCCTCTCTTCTCGCAGATTCATCTTATCCGCCAAATGAGAGAAGTTTGTCGGAGGCTGCGTAACGGAACGATTTTGTCGTCGCGGCAGCTAAAAGTTCGGGGGAAGTGATAAGGACGCATCTTCATCATCATCCTCCTCCTCGTCTGTCTTTGTGTCTTCTCTCCTCCTCTTCTTCTCCTGATGCTCTTTTTCTTTCCTCGTCCTCAGACAACACTTTTCTCTTCTCTTCCATCTGTAAATCCTCTCTTTCCTTGTTCTCTCTGGCTGTCAGCCTCTTCTGTTTCCTCTCCTCCTCTTCCCTCCTCACTTCCCTCCTCCTCTTCATTCAGCCCACATGGTTGATTCATTTTCATATAGTGATGTAAAATATATCTGTATTTTCTTGCATCTTCTGTAATGAGTTCGCTTCATTGAATCTCCACGTCAATTACGGGACGATTACAGAGAGGAAAAGATTGTGGTTGTAGGAAATATACTCTGGTTAAGGTATAGTTAAGTTAAGGGTTAACTGGATATAAACCATGTAACTGTCCAATAACAGCACAGTTGTTAACAACAACATGAATCTCGTATATTATATTTATTAACTGTTAAATTATACTCTGTACATTTTATTCCCCAACATGAAGTTGTAAATGTTTTTTGCAAGCTCGCTCCACACTGCCAGGAAATATTGATTTAGATTTCTTTACCATTATTTGGTGTTCATTATGCATTCAGATCTGCTTAAACTACGCAGGTTTTAGCATCAAAATGCCATTTTTCCTTCAAGCCCTTCTTAAAAACGTTTCCCCACATGGTGACCTGACGTAGGTTTCTGCACGATGACGCTGCTACATGTACAGTATATAAATATATATATACATCCTTATAGTCAATGTATCAATACAGTCACGCATGCTTCCAGTGTGGAGAAGCAGACAGGAGTACCGGCAGGAAGCTAAGCGACGTACTGCTGTGGACGCCACGTTAGTTCAGATCAGAAAGTCACACAATAACACAAACTAACTGACCAATCGATGCAGCGATAGACCAACAACTCCCCTGTTCTGAGAGGTTAAATTACTGTTTTTGTGAATGGAGTCTGGTGGCTTTGAAGACGGCGATACAACGGCTTCAGTTCCCGTCAGAAAGGGCGCTCTGATGGCGAGGTAAAGTGGTGAAAATATTCTAAATACAGCGTACACTTAAACAGATTTTTTTAAGGAGGCTTAAATCTGTTTTTCTGCTGCTCCCGTCCACCGCCGCTTCACCTCGCCGTCAGACAGCCCTTTCTGACGGGGAACTGAAGCCGTTACATCGCTCTCTTCAAAGCCACCAGACTCCATTCACAAAAACAGTAACTTGACCTCTCAGAACTCGGGAGTATACGTACAACCCCACTTCAAAAACTCCAAACTAACCCTTTCAGTTATTTCCAGACTTATCACAGCAAACGTTGACTTCACATTATCCATAACCTTATTGATTAGCTTACTGCGCTAACCTACGTCACTGCTTTATAGCTGAGTGGGCGTCTGCCCTTTTAATACTGTGGCGACCGTTACTCGTACTACTGCTACTAATACTTCATCTTTCTGCTCTCCATTTCTCTTTACTCCATTTAACTCCTCCTCCTCTTCCTCCTCCTCCTCCTCCTCATCCTCCTCCTCCTCCTGCTCTTCCTCCTCCTCCACCTGCCTCTGCTGTTTTCTTCCTAAACAAAGTGTGTGTGTGCAGGAGATACACAAAGAGGAGAGAAAAAACACAGTATGCTTGCTTACATTTGTGTGTGTATGTGTGTGTGTGTGTGTGTGTGTGTGTGTGTGTGTGTGTGGGCGTGTGTGTGTGCGTGAGTGTGTGTGTGTGTGTGTGTGTGTGTGTGTGTGTGTGTGTGTGTGTGTGTGCGTGTGTGTGTGTGTGTGTGTCTCAGTGTCTCCGGTTGAGATGGATGTTCCACCGGCTCTGAAAGAGCAGGAAGTGGCTCTCTGACACCCCATTTATACCGCCAGACACTTCAACCTGTGTGTGTGTGTGTGTGTGTGTGTGTGTGTGTGTGTGTGCGTGTGTGTGTGTGTGCGTGTGTGTGTGTGTGTGTTGGTGGTGGTGTGAAAGTACAGCCACATAAACACATCACCGTCTCCAAACTGCCTCCAGTTTACAATAATTGCAATAATTACATCTATATGTTAGTTTGTTCAAAGACACAACGGGCGATGTTTATATTTCTATTCCTATGTGAAGCTTTTACAAATTACAACTATTAGATTTCACTTTTACTAAACCAATGTTCAATCTCCTGAAAAATATAAAGGATAGCTTTTGTTAAATATGTATTTATTATTAATACATATTTTACAGCTGTGTGCTCTTTATATTTACACAAAGAAATAACTCATAAACTGGACAGAATAATGGATAATAAACATTTAAATTAAAAGCTACATATTTATACTTAAATCCTAGGGCTGTCAATTGATTAAAATATTCAATCGTGATTAATCACACATTTTCTATCTGTTCAAAATGAACCTTAAAGGGAGATTTGTCAAGTATTTAATACTCTTATCAACATGGGAGGGGACAAATATGCTGCTTTATGCAAATGTATGTATATATTTATTATTGGAGATCAATTAACAACACAAAACAATGACAGATATTGTCCAGAAACCCTCACAGGTACTGCATTTAGCATAAAACAATATGCTCCCATCAGAACATGGTAAACTGCAGCCCAACAGGCAACAACAGCTGTCAGTGTGTCAGTGTGCTGACTTGACTATGACTTGCCCCAAACTGCATGTGATGATCATAAAGTGGGCATGTCTGTAAAGGGGAGACTCGTGGGTACCCATAGAACCCATCTACATTCACATATCTGGAGGTCAGAGGTCAAGGGACCCCTTTGAAAATGGACATGACAGTTTTTCCTCGCCAAAATGTAGTGTAAGTTTGGAGCGTTATTTAACCTCCTTCATGACCAGCTAGTATGACATGGTTGGTACCGATGGATTCATCAGGTTTTATAGTTTCATATGATACCAGTATCATTATTATTGCGTTAACTTTGACAGCCCTAATAAATCCTCTCATATATTTATGGTGGATTTGAATATTTCTGCCACTCTACTTTCTCGATGGTGTAAAACTGAACTAGTGTAAAACCTTGAACTCTAAATCTAAATGAATCTAAACTCAGCCGTCTGTGCTGCTGAGAGTTTCTGGATGTTTCTCTTTCACCAAATTAAAAACCCTCCTGTTTGGACAAAAAGATGCAAAAAAAAAAAGGCAAAGAGACTTTCTCTCTTTCCAAACGAGGCGACACAACAAAAGACCCCGGCAACATGTTTTAATTGTCACCATGGAAACCAGATGAATGAGCCATTTGACTGGCCGGTAAAGACGGCTCGCCATTCAGCCTCGCAGCGAGTCACGTGTGTGTGTGTGTGTGTGTGTGTGTGTGTGTCGCTGGGAGGTCATTAGTACAAAGCAAGGAGGGTGAAATTTCTACCAGTCTGTTGAGAGAGAGAGAGAGAGAGAGAGAGAGAGAGAGAGAGAGAGAGCAACATAACAGACATGTCGAATGAATGCACATACTAATAACTGGCCATTAAAAAAGCAAAAGGAAAAACCAATAAACAATCCCCTCGGCTGTTTACGGATTTCACCTGAAAATGTTCCTCCAACCGTTGAGATATGTGTTTTCTTCACACCATTATAAACCGGCCTGGATTTAGTTGAGAAGTGTACTTTTTATATGGAGGGGTATGATATGGTAAAAAAGAAACAGGTCAAATGACCTGTAAATGTCTTCATTAATGACCTTCTGTTGTTCAAACCTAGAACAACTAAATCATCATCATGTTGTTTGTTCTGTCCAGCGTTTCTATATCATGTGAGTATGATGAACACTGCAGCTTCAGGGGGATGTAAGCAGGCCTTTAGACCAGAGGTTCCCAGCCTGGGGCAGGATTGGTCTGCTCTGAGGTTGTCAAAATTAGATTTGCACGTGTATAACTAAAATCATAATAACACTAACTGGATAATAATGTATACGTTGTTAAGTCTGCATGTAAAACTATTTAAAAATATATCTTTTTTTTGCTACTTCGTAGCAAAATCATCAATCTAACAAAGTATTCTGCTTCAATACATATTTGTTGGCATTTAGCCTTTCAAAAACAACATTTTCACAGCTTTCCCACATGACGCACACAAAGAAATGCGTTACCAGAAACAAGAAACGCGTCACCAGAAACAAGGAATGTGTCGCCAGAAACAAGAAATGCGTTACCAGAAACAAGAAACGCGTCACCAGAAACAAGGAATGTGTCGCCAGAAACAAGAAATGTGTCGCCAGAAACAAGAAATGCGTCACCAGAAACAAGAAACAGGTGCTTTACCAAGGCGTTTTGGAAGCGTCTGATCGGGGCCTGAATCTGGTTAAATCTATTTGCTCCTAGTCTTCATTACAAGACCAAAACATAACGAAATATAAATTATAGTAATGTATAAAGAAAACACGTTCAACTGACTGAAAGAAGTCATTTGTCTAGAGTTAGTAATTTTATTTGTATCAGCTGAATATTGTTGGTCCGATAAATCGGATAAAGAGAGAGAGAGTGTTGGCAGCGGGGAGGTTGAGTCACACAGGCTGTGGGATGCTGCTATAGGTCGATGCCAGGTGACCTTTGACCCCCTAAGAACCCTGGGAATTCTCTCCTGGCAAGACAAACAATACGAGCAGAAGAAGAGGAAAACGGAGAGGAATTCCAGAAAAAAAATCAACCAAAAACTGGGGTTGGGTTCAGATAGCCGTTAAGATCTGATGCTAACAAATCTCTAATCAAACCTTTAATCTGTCCTCGGTATTGTTTTATTAGAAGACTGCGCTGCCAAAGATTGTTTATGAGTGAATAGATGCATCACTCTGTAACATCCTTCCACGACTCTTTTCTAGAGAAATGATCTCACTGATGGCACGTTCAATACAGTTGAGTTTATACATAAGTATTATGAGCTATCAGGTTGTGAAAATGAACTTTAGCTTCATTAATGTGATTAATTAAGTAGCTTCCACAACAATCTGTGGCACTGTGTCGGGTCCTCAAAGGGCTGTCTGGGGGTTAACACTGAGTTTCAGAGGTGAGATTAGTTTTAGTTGAGGGGTCAGAGGCCGGTGAATGAATTATGTCAAAGAGTGTCCTCATGAGTATAGAAGTACAAATGTGTTTGTGTGTGCTGCTGACCCCATAGGAAGCTGGATGGATCTCACTATTCAGAGTCTGAACAAAGACCGGCTTTATACTGAGAGAGTGTGAGAGAGAGAGAGAGAGAGAGAGAGAGAGAGAGAGAGAGAGAGAGAGAGAGAGAGAGAGAGAGAGAGAGAGCATGTGCTGTCATAGAGAGGCATTAATGTATGTTTGACAGCGTGAGTTCCTCTGTAATATTATTTAGTTTTATTCCAGTTGAGCAGACCAGACAGAAAACTATTATTATTGATATTAAAGGTGCAGTGTGTAGGATTTGACGCCATCTAGCAGTGAGTTAGGAGATGGCAGCCAACTGATTCCCAACTTTTCCAGCAGGCCGAGCGTGTAGTAGAACTACGGTAATAATAAAGCCTCACTGGTTTGAAATTAAACCTCCATTGTTCAATGTGTCAACAGAGTCAATCTACTGCCTTACTACTAATCATCTCAGTGGTGACAGTCTTACTGAAGTGGGCAGGTGTTGGTCAACAACACTGCCTCTGTTGTTGACTGTGTGTGTGTGTGTGTGTGTGCGTGTGTGTGTGTGTGAATGGAGTAAATGAGACAAATAGAAGGTCAGAGGAGGCCGATGAAGCGACCTTTATTTACCTCAACTGCAGAGAGAACCATTTGAAATGTGACAGAAACAGGAAATGATGTTAGTCTGTCTGAATGTTGAATTATTTGCAAAAAAGTTAACAAAAAAAATACTACTTTTAAAATATTATTTCTAAACAAATCAATGTTACAAGCTAACTATGAAAGTCGGATATTATTCCACGCATTTCTGCGTGAAATAAAGATGCTTGTTTGTTACCAGGCGGCGACCTCCGAGTCTGAAAAGTGCCAAAAACCAAGATAGCGGCGGCCAGAAACCAAGATGGTGACGGCCAAAAACCAAGATGGTGACGGCCAAAAACCAAGATGGTGACCGCCAAAAACCAAGATGGCAACAACCAAAAACCAAGATGGAGACGGCCAAAAACCAATATGGTGACGGCCAAAAACCAAGATGGTGACGACCAAAAACCAAGATGGTGACCACAAAAAACCAAGATGGTGACGGCCAAAAACCAAAATGGTGACCACAAAAAACCAAGATGGTGACGGCCAAAAACCAAGATGGTGACGGCCAAAAACCAAGATGGTGACCGCCAAAAACCAAGATGGCAACAACCAAAAACCAAGATGGAGACGGCCAAAAACCAATATGGTGACGGCCAAAAACCAAGATGGTAACAACCAAAAACCAAGATGGTGACGGCCAAAAACCAAGATGGTAACAACCAAAAACCAAGATGGTGACGGCCAAAAACCAAGATGGTGACCGCCAAAAACCAAGATGGTGACCGCCAAAAACCAAGATGGCGACAGCCAAGATGCCGAACTCTAGGCTTCAAAACCGTTGTCCACAAACCAGTGGGTGTCGTCACGGTAACTACGTCCACTTCCTGTATACAGTCTATGTTTGTACAGCAAAGACACACTCTGGAGAATCATCATTACCTCAACTTAACGTGCAACAGGACGTTATAATACTTCAGCATCTCTGATCTGACAGCAGAGTCCTGTCATCATCACCGCTGTCTGTTGATTCCCTCCTCCTGCTCCTCCTCCTCCTCCTCCTCCTCCTCCTCCTCCTCCTCTTCCACTATGACAGAAATGTAATAGCATGGCTCTCGGCATGTGTGTGTGTGTCCAGCAGACCGACCATGTAGCCTAAACGACAGACAATCTTTATTCTAATGAAGAAGGTGCCAAGGTCAAACGGAGAGCAGGGTGATAAATGGTGATCACACACACACACACACACAAACACACACAATGTGACTCACACATTAATTGTGTATCGCACCCCCCCGTCACTGTGTAACTGCAGTACTGTGTGTGTGTTGTCATGACTGTTCTCACACACACACACACACGTTTAAAAAGGAGGCTTTCCCCTTGAGATGACATTAAACATTATTCTCACGACACACACTTAAACAAACCGTCACAGGAAATAAAATCAGGTAAAAGAAAAACTGCAGCGTTTCTCTCTGATCTACAAGTCTTATAATACTTTAAGACAAAGTGTCAACAGTGATCAATAAACCTTCACTAAGAGTTTATTCCTCCTGTTGTGTGTACAGTAAATCTAAATATCACAGCTTCCTGTCTGTCTGAACCTTTAACTAGAGGTAGGTATTTATCTTTATATGATTAGTTTATTATGTTTCTTGTGGTGGACTCCTAATTTATCTTTTTTTTAAGGTTGAAACTGAAACCCAAACAAAAAGAAAATTTATTTTAAAAAAGTACATTTAAATGTAGGAGATATTTATCATGTTTTATATTGTTATGGTATAAAAACACAATGAAAACAAAGCTTACTCTGAAAAGTGAATATTAAGCGTCAAAAGTATAACAATTTTGTTATGTGGTTTACAGTATACGTAACATTTTAAATGTTAAGAAGAAGAATATTTTAACTCAACATGCAATTTGTTTTAATAGAAAGTAGACTTTCAAAATAACGATCAATTTATAGTCTTCAATGCACATTTTAAGGTTATAATTTAAAGTCTTTAATGCACATTTTAAGGTTATAATTTAAAGTCTTTAATGCACATTTTTAGGTTATAATTTAAAGTCTTTAATGCACATTTTTAGGTTATAATTTAAAGTCTTTAATGCACATTTTTAGATTATAATTTAAAGTCTTTAATGCACATTTTTAGGTTATAATTTAAAGTCTTTAATGCACATTTTTAGATTATAATTTATAGTCTTTAATGCACATTTTTTGTAATATGCACATATCATCTGTCCCTTTACGTACATATTGTAACATGTTTATATCTGTGACTGTAAATATAAATCCGACTCACTGTGCATACAGTATATAGACATCTCTACATGTTCACACTGTACATAATCATCCAGTCCATGTTCAGTATATCCATCCAGTATTCATTTCTTTGCACTATTTGAATTGTTTACGACTTCCAGAACACTTGACTTGTAGATAGACATTTTATTATTGGTCATTATTGTTCCTAGCTGTTATTTCTATTCTGTGTAAGTACATTGAGAGAGCTGCATAAAACCGGAGTCAAATTCCATTTATGTACAGCATAAGGAATTATTTTCCAGCGAAATAAAGCTGATTTTGATTGTGATCTGATTCTTATAAGGACGCAGAGTTATGTTTTATGTGTGTCTTTGAGGTCTGACAGATGTTTTGAATTTGTATTCTTCCTCATGAAACATCTGCAAATAAAAATATTTTGAAATCTGCATTGTTTACATTTATGTTTAGCAACACAAAATACAAAGAGAACCGTGACCAGCTGATCAAACAAGTGGCCAGAACGTCGCAGTGATCGAGTCCAGGAATCACTCAAACTAAGAAAATGTGTTGCTTTATTTTGGTGGAAAACTTTTAAAAATAAAAGCCTGATTGATTTTAATTCTGTTTGCTGACGTTCGTTCGTTTTGTGAGACGAGCCGTCGCTTGTTGTTTTGGAGGGAAACTCTGCAAACATGTTTACAGCCAACCTTGGCCTGACATTGGCTCAGTGCTCGTCGTCAAACTCCACTTTTATTTCTCTGTGAGATTCCTGCTCATTCCTCTGAGTGTGGGTGTGTGTGTGTGTCAGGTTTCAGTCAGACGGCGTTCCTGGGAAGCTGAGGAAGTCTCAAGAGACGGAGAGAAAGAGAGAGAGAGAGGGAGAGGGAGAGAGAGAGAGAGAGAGAAGGAGAGAGAGAGAGAGAGAGAGAGAGGGAGGGAAAGTTGGCGAGATGCTGCTGAGTCGTGTCTCTTTGTTCTAAAGCAGATATATCCCCGACTTTATCAAGACTGACAGAACAAACGCACAGGAAACAGCCTCCCACAGGACACATAATCCACACACACACACACACACACGCACACACACACACGCACAGATGAGAGAGACAGCGAACACACACATACGAGAAGAACATTTGAGAAAGTGCAGAGACACACGTGAATGTGAACACACACATCAACACACTTAAAGATAGTAGAGATATGTAACACACACAACTTTGAAAACATGGGTGTGTACTTTTAGAGGACAAGAACGCACACTTACTGCATCCACACATGTAAATGCACAAACACACACACACACACACACACACACATGCTGACAAGCAAACACGGGACACCATTACTGCTGTGGACAAGAACACACACATGTTTGACATAAAAGGAACCCCGAGACGCCGTGGAGGAGCTTCAGATGGGAAAGTGATGAAGACAACAAGGTCAACCCGTAAAGAGGAAGGAGGAAAGCAGAAGATTGAATGATATCCTCTGAATATGACGGCCAATGTAGGTAATAAATAAATACATTACTGTGCCGGGAGAGACGGGGAATATTCTGACAAAAACCCTAAACATTTCCGAGATTTAAAAACTTGAATATTCTCTGAGATTATAAAGTCATACATTTGCGAGAAAAAAACGTGTCTGAATTTGGCATAAAGTCGTGTTATTATAGTAAGGATGGCCTCTACGTGTTTTCTTTCATGATCTTTCTGTGTTACTTTATGAATATAATGCTGACATCAGTATGCGCTGTACTTCTATCCTCATGTTAGTCCTGTTGCACATTTTATTTTGCAAACAGGATATCAGATAAATCCTAAAGGTCGCTGTTTCCGATGTCCTCTCTGATCGTGGCGAAGGTCCTGAAAGATACATATACACTTTTTCTTTCTGTGTTCTTTTATGAACACAAATAAATACTAATATAGTTAATATGTTTTGTACTCGGCGGATCACGACACCGCAGTGTTTAACGGAGGCGTCTGTGGTGGGATGAGGTTGATCCAACCTTGCAAAGTGAAGCGATGTGGCTCCTTGAAGAAATAAATAAATCGTTTTTCAGAGTGTTTTCCCATATATATACCACTTTAATCTCAGAGAATATTCAAGTTTTTTTCTCGTAAATGTACCACTTTATTCTCAGAAAATATTTGAGATTTGTTCCCATTAATTTACAACATGAATTAGTTTTTTTCTCATAAATTTATTACTTTAATCTCAGAAAATATTTGAGATTTGTTCCCATTAATTTACCACATTAATTCGGGTTTTTTTTTCTCATAAATTTACCAGACATTATCTGAGTTTTTTCTGGTATATTTACCACTTTGCTCTCGGGATTTCTGAGTTTTTTCTCAGAATATTACCCCTCTCCCCCAGCTGCATAATTTTCTCTTTTCAACCTACAATGGCCCTAATATGCCGTTGTTTTATTTATATACACTGATAAAGTATAAAAATTCATTATGATGAAACTAATCATGACTACAAGTATTAACCTCAAGCTGCCTGACTGTCTGATGATAAGTTTATTTTACACAGAATGAATAAAGATATTAAAAAATGTTAAAATATAGGGATGAAATATAACATTTAAAATATAAAATAAAATATTACATGCTATACTTGCAGTCAACAAGTGTTCAGTAATTTAAAACTGTAATGTAAAGAATAATGTAGATTTAGATGGTGTGAAAGTGAGGAGGATTTTAAAGGTGTGTGTGAATAATAACGTCTTTGCCTGCACACACAGACATGCACAACTCATACAACATAAAGAAAGTCCTACGTTAACGCAAATAAAAACACTTTAAATCACACAAAAACCTGACTGAGGGACTGAATATATATATATATATATAAATAAAGGTAGAAACACACACACACACACACACACACACACACACACAGGGTCCCAGAGGACTCCAGCTCTCTGCTCGTATAACAAGCTGCGACAAACGACAAAACGCGACATCAGGACGTCTGACCCAGGAAGAGCTCGACTCAACACATCCTGCCAGACAAACACACACACACACACTGTATACACACACACTCACACACTATATAAACACACGCACACACACACACACACAGAGTACAAACACACTGTAACGCACAGCAGACACACAGCGAGGCAGCAGCAGAGCTCTGCAGGTCTCTGGGGACAAGAAAAGGGAATATCAGTCTACAAAGAAAGAAAGAAAAGTTGGTGTGTGTGTGTGTGTGTGTGTGTGTGTGTGTGTGTGTGTGTGTGTGCGTGTGTGTGTGTGTGTGTGTGAGAGAGATTTTCCTGAGCTGCAGGACGTTTCTTTTGGAGGATAAGGAGAGATTTTTGCTGTTTCAAAGTGTTTTTTAATGGTTGAAGACGGATTGTTTCCTTCCTTTCTCTCTCTCTGTGTCTCTCTGAACATACAGAGGTCACATCTTTGTGGATTATAGGAACATATCGGATCCTTTTACTCACTCATCCATTCATTCTTTGCCTCTCCTTCCTTCCTTCCTTCCTTCCATCCTTCATTCCTTCCTTTTCTCCATTCATGTTTCTTTTTTCCTGGATGGGTTTATGATAATAATAATGACAACATATTTCATATTTCATTTTCCTTCTTTCTCTTGCCTTCATTCCTTGCTTCCTTCTCTCATTCCCTCTTCACTTCCTTCTTTTCATACCTT
The DNA here is from genome assembly GCF_015220745.1 of Sebastes umbrosus. Taxonomy (NCBI): domain Eukaryota; kingdom Metazoa; phylum Chordata; class Actinopteri; order Perciformes; family Sebastidae; genus Sebastes; species Sebastes umbrosus. Next base: position 30,742,845 of record NC_051284.1, on the reverse strand, counting down.
CATTCCTCCTTTTTCAATTCCTTCTTTCCCTCCTTTAATTTCCTTTTTTTAATGTTTTATTCCTTCTTTCACTTTTGAATTACTTCTTATCCTTCTTTCACTTTCTTTCTTTCCTTCCTTCCTTCCTTGAATCCCTCGTCCTTAAATAATTTGTTCTTTCCCTTTTTTAATTAATTCGTATCCTTCTTTCCTTTCCTTTCTTCATTTCCTCTTTCTTTTCTTCCTTACATCTTTCCTTGCATCCTTCTCTCTTTGCCTTTTCTTTTAATCCCTTTTTATACCTTGATTCCTTCCTTTTTATCATTTCCCCCTCGTCTTCTCTTCCTTCTTTTATGCCTGTTCTTTCCTTTCTTCCTTAATTTCTCTTCCTTCCTTCCTTCCTTCCTTTCTTTCTAGGAAGCTGCAAAGTGTTTTCAGCACACAGATGTTTGCGGCAACAAATTGCTTTACTTCTTTCCTTCCTCTCATCTTACATTTCCTCATCTCTCTCTTCTTCCTCCTCCTCTCCTCTTCCTCCCCCTCTCTGGATGGAGGGAGGGAGTTAGGGAGCGTTAGCAGCACAGCGAGGATTGCAGCAACAATTACATGTGAAATTAGCCTCGCCTCATAGCCTGCAGTGTAATTCCAGCCTTCTGAGGCGTGGCAAAGTCATCTGTCTCTAATTAAAGATTCCCTCTCTACCTTCTTCCATCTCTCTCTCTCTCTCTTTCTCTCTTGGGTTAACATCATCTTCTTTCATCCCCCTCTCTCTCTCTCTCTCTCTCTCTCTCTCTGAAAGGTGCGTTTATAAACCTAATTCTCTGCAGGTCACAGCTTTTAGCAGGTAAAACAAATTATTTCCTACTTTTCTTTTCATTTATAATTCTCTTATTCTTTCCTTCCCTTGTTCTTTATTTCTTCATTCTCATATTGTCTTTCTCTCATGTAAGTCAGCTCACATGTAATAATTCATTTTCAGCATTCAAAGAAACATATTCTCTTTAACATAGCGTTACAGAACGAGCACATTAAGTTAGCATCCATGATTTGTTTCTGCTGCTATTTTCATTTTACTTTAATTCATTCTTATAAAAATGTCTTTACTTTTCTTTACTTACTTTGTTTTATTAGAGTCCTGTGAGTGTTGACCTTTGACCTCTGCATAACCGTCTGCTTTTAATGTTGTTGATCAAGAAACACAAATTTGTATTTAATTTATATTACTGACTGAAAAGGGTGTTTTTTTTCATTTAATCACTCACTATTTCAAAATAAAACACACTCCATATTCAACAGTGGAACAGGAATAATAATAATATAACATCATATGATGGTTACAATGAAGATCAAATGAAGAAATGATGGAAGAACAGAAGACAGACAGACGGAGATCTCAGAGGATAGAGGACTTAAGCCGCCTGGCTGTTTCTCAGGCATGACTCTCTACTGAAATATAACCCAAAGTCTGTGTGTTGTTGCCCTCAGGGTTTAAGATGGAGAGAGACGGAAACACACACTGGATCTGGTTTCATTTCTCTCTCTGTCTCTCTGTCTCTCTCTCTCTCTCTCTCTCTCTATATATATATATATACACTGTATATGTGTGTGTTTCCATCAGACGGACTGGTATCCTCTCCACAGAAACAAGATCAGAGGTCATTTTTCAAACACTTAGAGAGTTAGTTATGTTGACATCTTATATGCTCACATTATAAGTATGAGGTCCTTTAGAAAGTGTTTGTTGCCTGTTTCCTACCAAACACTTAAATGCATACTATGCAGGAATTGTCCCCTCCTCCTTTCAGCTCAACGCCACCAGAAGTGCGTGCCCCCTGACCACGTTTGCAGAACACAGCCCAGTGTACTACTAGACAAATACTACTGTTTATTCAGACAAAAGTATGTTGAACGATAGGACACAAACTGAGTATGTAGTGTTGAGTATGAGATTTTGGACGAAGCCGTAGTCTCAGGAGTGAAGCTGGTCAGCTTTTAAAATATACTTTATTTTAACATTGATCATGTTGTCAAACTCAGCAATAGACGGCAACAATTATGATGTTTTTATCGAGGCCTCAAAGACGTAGAGTCTCTAGTCTTCCCCTCTAAAACACTACAGCGGATAAAACTACATATGTCACTCTCAGTAGTTTTACATCCGTCGGGTTCAGACGGTTAAACTGGGAATATCTGGATAAATAAAGTTGTATTTGTATTGTTTTCTCTCCCTGTGTGTTTAAGTGTTAATCACTTCAGGGTCTCTCCTTCTGGTCTGGACCAGAGATTACCACACAACCAGCGTGTGTGTGTGTGTGTGTGTGTGTGTGTGTGTGTCCTCAGACAGAGCTCCTCTGTCGCACCCACTCTGATTGGTTTTGGAAAGCCAGTTAATGAGCAGGTGTGTGTGTGTGTGTGTGTGTGTGTGTGCAGCCCAGCGTTCCATCAGAGCACCATGGGCTATTTGAAATGAGAATTTAGTGGCAGGGATACACACACACACACACACACACACACACGCACACACTGCTAGCCGCTGTAATTAGTTGGACTCCACTGGAAGCAGCCACGGGGAGAGACAGAGACATCTGTGATGACTTAATGCAACGAAATGTTTTCAAATGAAATCTTGAATTTTATATTCGTCCCAAAGAAGCAGAATGTGTTACGTATCGCTCCCTCCACTGATCTTCATCTGACAGCCACCCTCCTCCTCCTCCTCTCTTGTGGTCATGTGACGTCTCCGTCGCTCAGAGATCAGAGCTGCATCGATTTCTTTAGTAATCGAGTATTCTAACAATTATTTCATCAATTCATTAGCTTTATTAAGGAGCAATATTAAATATACAAAAGAGAAAATAAGACAGATCTCTTAAAATTAGGGCTGGGATGATACACCTTATCTCACGATTCTATATGTATTGCGATTTTTAAGTATTGCGATTCAATATTATTATTTATTGTTATTTTTGTTAACTCTTTTAACACTAGACCATGAAGGGGAAAGTTGAATCATACACTTCTAGGGACTTTTTCTTTGGAAAATCTCCAAATGAATCCAGTAAAATGTTTGATTTTCAGCATGTATGTAGTCGGAGATGTCCTGAAGTTAAATATATCAGGATCATTGTCAGGAATTATTTTTAAAAAAAATTCCAGTAACCCAAAAATAAAAAGAATAAAGACATTTCCCTCACAAATTAGTGTTATTTTTTATTTATTTATTTTTTATTTTCATAGAGTTAGGACGCAGTTTTAACCATGATGTAAAATTAACTAATTGGTTTCCTTTTTTTTTTTAAATCTACATTTTCATTGATTAAATTGCATAAAATAATATTATCCGTCAAAACTAAATTTATTTAGTGCATTCAAGTACCATTTTATATTCTGGGTTTTAAATAAGAAAAATTATGAAATGCAAAAAAATAAATAAAAAAATAAATAATTTCAAATTATACTCCAATAAAGGTTAAACTGATCGGACAATGATGATGATGTTTCAGTATTCAAAATAGATATTAATTCATTCATATCGAGGGGTCTTGCTCGCCTCGTAAAGAAATTGGTGATTTTTAGTAATTGAATTTGAGTTACTCGAGGACTCGTTTCAGCCTCATCAGAGAACAAACCATGTGAGGAACTAGTGTAGATGGAGAAAGCATCTCCGTGTGGGAACGCTAACATGCTGCTGCTCAGCAGGTTATAATGTTCACCACCTTAGTTTAGTGTGTTAGCATGCAAGTAGAACTGATGCTGACGGGGATGTCATTAGTTTTGCTGTTATTTGGTGATAAAGTGAAGCGACAGAGCATCTCTACTGTTCTCTACTGTTTTCTACTGCACTTCTTCCTCCGGCTGTTTTTCATTCATAATTTAAACTTTTACTGAAACACAGTTAATGTTTCTACACCAGACGTCACATCTGTGTGTTTCACTTACGTCTCTGCTTTAATGCTGTATTTTTATTAGCTCTGTGTGTGTGTGTGTGTCTCAATCAAAATGTTACCACGGTCAGTGAAATGTCGCGCACGCACACACACACACGCACGCACGCACGCACGCACGCACGCACGCACGCACGCACGCACACACACACACACACACACAAACACACACTACACCACAGTTGTGTTGGCTCCGCCTCCTGCGGGACTCAGGGCCAGAGCCTTGATCATCAATTGGCTGAACTACAGGGGCCTTGATGTGTGATTGGTTGACAGCAGCTACAAGGTCTCATGCTTGTTTCGTCTCCCTGTGGACCCTCAGCACACACTAACACACACTAACACACACTGATACAAAACACACACACACACACCATCTGGATACAACAATGAAGGAAACAGAGATGAAACACAGCGAAGGAAGAACAGAGCACATGAACACACATAAAGAGGAAAGGATGGACAGTCACACATACTGTAATATAACATTATGAGAAAGCTTCATGTAGAGGAAACAGTTAGCTGCTCTCACTATCTGATCTGATGTTAATTCAAAATGAAGGCTGTCAAAGTTAATGAGATAATAACACAAATTAATTTTAACGCCGCTAATTTCTTTAACACATTAACTTGTGATTTTTAGGTCGTAGCGGCTCAGTTTGAAAGCTAGAGTGAAGATACTGGTATCATATGAAACTATAAAACCTGATGAATCCATCGGTACCAACCATGTCATACTAGCTCGTCATGAAGGAGGTTAAATAACGCTCCAAACTTACGCTAAACTTTGGCGAGGAAAAAACTGGCATGTCCATTTTCAAAGGGGTCCCTTGACCTCTGACCTCCAGATGTGTGAATGTAAATGGGTTCTATGGGTACCCACGAGTCTCCCGAGCATATGTTTTATGCTAAATGCAGTACCTGTGAGGGTTTCTGGACAATATCTGTCATTGTTTTGTGTTGTTAATTGATTTACAATAATAAATATATACATACATTTTGCATAAAGCAGCATATTTGTCCACTCCCATGTTGATAAGAGGATTAAATAGCTGACAAATCTCCATTTAAGTTACATGTTGAGATGTCAGAATAGCCGCCTCCTTGCCTGTTTTTTGGATTAGCCAGGAGTTAGGCTGAGTTGCACACTTTGAGCTTCACACCGGCTCTTCAGAAAACCCATGGGTGACGTCACGGAGACTACGTCCACGTTTTTATAGTCTAAGGGTCCATGGTAGGCTCAAAACATATTAAATCCTACACTTTACCATTCCACCCTCCCTCCTGATAAATGCTCATGTACCCTCAGTTTATAACGCACACTTCCTGTTATTAGTTTATAATTGTGCGATAACCCTGAAGCATGAGACCTAGAGTACCACGGCCACAGCCTGACCTTAAGCTGCTTTAGTCGCATGACTTTAATTAAAACACTGAAGCATCAACAGGAAAACCTTGACCTGCCAGGAGAACATATATTGGAAAAGAAGTGAAAACATTTTGCAGATGTGATTTTGTCTGTTTCATCACCAGTTAGATAAAGTTAAAAAGCTGTGTTCCACTTGGCAGCAGATAAAGGAATCAGGACAGATTAAATGAATAAACACAAATTAGAAAAGTCTACAAAAAAAGTTTTGTAAATCTTTGGTTGTGAACATGTGCTTGTAACACACACACACACACACACACACACACACACAAACACTGGTCTCCTCCCTCCTCCTTCCTCCCTCCTCCTCTCCAAGGTTGATAAGTGCCTCCATCTAACATCACAATAAACAGTAGAGCCTCGGCCTGCCAAGCCGGCCGGCAGAAACAACTGTCAGCCCAGCTTTCCTTTTCCGGAGGACACACACACACACACACACACACACACACACAAAGAAACACACACGTATACAAAACACACACACACACACACACACACACACACAAACACCAACACCTCCGAAAAGAACAACTTTTGTTGGGCCCTGGCGTTGCTATGGTTACAGGGTCGAGTCCCCCCAGCATTTTAGCGGAGCACAGCGAGGTTCTTTAACGGTCACATGGAGGGAAAAAAAACAAAAACCAGGGGGGTTTAAAGGGTTCTTTTTGCAGATCACACTCACACACACACACACACACACACACACACATAGAGGCAGGAAGGCATGGGGTAATCTCCCAGCATGCATCTGTCCTGATGTATAGGCTCGTGTTCAAATGACTACATGTAAAGGGCTCGTTTGCACCTCTATCTCTATCTCTCATCTCCGCTTGTTATAATTACACTTTATTTTGACTCCTCCTTCACTTCTTCTTCTTCTGTGGTACTATAAATACATTCTGCCCCCTCTCCCCTTTTGTATAATTATCCTGTAGGAGAGGTGGGGGTCATTTATTATCCTAATCCATCCCATTATTTCACGTAATGTTTTGTTTATATTTTTGTTTCCCACAGATAATACTGATTATAACGTCTATCCCAACCTTTATCTGTTCAAATTAACCTTTAACATAAGTTAATACGACCTTTAAACATCTGCAGAGGTTAGATAAACTGCTCAGAGCATAAAAAACAGACAAGAGGAATAACTCCAAATGTATTTATTCATGATTGTATTGATTACATATCGCTGCTTTAATTTCAGTGAGTCTTGCTTCTCAGTGTCCTGCTTTGATTTGATGTGACTTTTGCTCAAATGCTTGGAGGTATATCTTTATAGGAGTTGTGGAGGTGAGGCAGAGACTCTGGATTTAAATGCAAGACAGTCAAAAGACCATATCGATGCAGACAAATAATCCCAACTCGAGGTCAATTTATTATTTTTCCCGAAAGATTTCAACCACATCTCACCGTCTTAATCCGACAGTAAACATAACAGGGGTTACCATCTCTCTATCATATATGTCCACCTATAAGTTGACCTTTAGTTAAAGGCACAATGAGTAGAATTTTCCTAAAAAACAATATACAGACTGATAAAAAAAAAGTCTCAATCATCACTTCTGACCCACTGCAGCCTTCTGTCTTCTTATTTGTTCGGGACGTTTCTGGGCATCAAGGGCTGCACTATTTCATCATATCATTTACTTATTATTTTATGATCAATTACTCTGTTTTTATGTTTAATTGATTCCCTTTATTAAGTTTAAAATCTTCACATTTGAGGAGCTGACCCAGTTAATGCTTGCCTGCACTAGTGCACGGGTCAGCAACCTTTACTATCAAAAAGAGACATTTTAGAAAGAAATCTGTCTGGAGCCGCAAAACATGTGATCATTGTGATGAAGGTAACACAGTTTATAGTCTAAGTCTATAGTATATAAGTCTAATGCAAGGAGGGCCAAAGAGACAATGTACTACGGAGTATTAGGGCCACATTGAGGGAAAAACATCTGAGATTTACAGAATAAAGTCGTAATGTTACGAGAATAAAGTCATAACTTTACGAGAATAAAGTCGGAATGTTACGAGAATAAAGTCATAACTTTACGAGAAAAAAAGAAAATAACAAGTAAAATTACTACTTTATAATATTATGTCTTTATTCTCGTAATATTATGACTTTATTTATTTTTTCTCAATGTGGCCCTAATACTCCATCGTACCGTCGTACATTAGACCGACAACAATGATAAATAAAAATGAAAATGTAAACAAAAAACTGTTTTTCATTTCCATTTTTACAAAATCCACAGGGAGCCACTGGAGAGGAGCTAAAGAGATGCAGGTTGCTGACAGCTGTACTAGTGGGTGTAAAAATAGCGGTAAAACATGCCTAAACCTTCAAGATATTTGGTCGGAAACACTGAAATGTGAGTAAATGAAAGGTAGAATATTAAAGGGCGACTCCACTATTTTGGAGGTTTATTGACGTTCTTATATCAGATACCAACATTCACATTTTGGTCGAAGTACATATGTCTTTCCCCACATGGTGACCTGACATAATACTGACATGTACAGTATATATACATCCTTATAGTCAGTGTATTAATACAGTAACTCAGATGGCGGTCGGCGTAACGGCAGGAAGCTAAAGATCAGAAACTAACTAACCTCTCTTAAAAGCCACCAGAATCCATTCACTAAAGCAGTAATTTGACTGCAGAACACGGAGGTATACATTAAACTGGTGCTGTGAGACTGACTGCAGAACTGTTCCTGTTATTGGAGGGTTTTCCAGTGTAGTTAAGTATAAGATATAAGTACTTAAATAAAGACACAGACCCAACAATTAAAAACAAAAGATATTTCAGATAGGAATAGCGTCCTACTGTGAGCAGCTTACAGTACACAGCCCTGTCTGTGTAACTCGCTGGTGCAGAAGGAGAGAAACAGTATAAGAAAGCGACCTTGGACCGGGCGAGGAGACGCTGTCGAGCTCCACATCAATATTTTAACAGGAGAGTTGACACATCAAAAAAAAAAAAAGAGAAAGAGAGAGAAGAAGAAGAAGAAGAAGAAGAAGAAGAAGAATGCCCAGCGATTCCAGAGTCATCTAAAATTCATGCATGCATCATCGCCGCCATGAATATTCATACAGAGATGAATATTTAAGTGTGACTCCTATGGAGAAATTAGGTTCATCTTTACACTTATCAATAATTCGCAGGCCAGGTGAGTCTCATCGGCCGCTAAATAAATCATGTCTGTGCGCGCACACACACACGCACGCACGCACGCACACACACACACACACACACACACACACACACACACACACACACACACACACAAAAGAAAAGTTTGGAGAGAGAGAAAGAACGGAAAACAACACAAAGTTACGTGTTGGTTCGCAGCAGTGCCTTCTGGGTAAGGGAGGGGAATGAGATGTCAGCGGTTCAATGCCTAAAACAAGCAGAGTGTGTGAGCAGCATGACAGGCAGGGTATTACTGTGTGTGAAGGTGTGCGCATATATTTGTGTTTTTAGGAGTTACTGAGTGTATTTTACTGAGTTTACACAGTTTAACAAACACTCCCTCCCGTGACGTTTGTCATATTTCACATTAATGATCCCCAGAGGTCAAATCCTAATGACCTTGAGCTACTTTAACAGCGGTATGTTAGCATGCTTATAACTTGCCCTGTCCAATATGGCCCCCGTAAGATACGTTAACGGGGGCCATATTGGACAGGGCAAGACCGGCCTGAAACCCTTTACAAGTCTGACCGTAACCTTACATGAACTGAATTACTTAGGTGATAGAAAATAGTTCATTTATCATAATTACATTTCAACATTTCATGTTTTAAACACGATATTATAATAGATATTAACATCAATAAGATAACATTATATTATAACGATTAGGTAACAATAACGAACTTTAGCTAGCTCTTATCTGATGTTACTGAAGCAGATGTTTTTGTAAAGACGTAACGTTAACTTGAACAGTTAATAATGTGAAAAATGCTTAAAGGAAAATGTGATATGAAAGTACTAGTTTTTAACTAGTTTTTAATAATTACCTAATAATTGATTGAATGCCAACATATCGACTTTCCACCCAAATACCACTTTCTGTGTAACAACTTTTAGATTTGAAAGGTTCATTCAGTGAAAATACTATTTCTGTCCAAGCACTTATAGTTTTAAAGGTTTATTTTACCCAATACTTCTCTCTCTATCTCTGTCTCTCTTTGTGTTTAGCAATGCAGTTCATCTGTCTGATATAAATACAAAGCAGGTCTTCTTTCCGCCTATTCAGGAAAATTCAAATTTACCACTTTTGACAGTATTACAGTTTAAGTTCCAGCTTTTCTAGCAATGTATTTCAGCTCTTAGCTTCTTTAGCTAATGCAGTTCAGCTTCCAACTCTGTCAGTTGTACATTTCATCTTCTAGGGTTTTCAGCAGTGCAATGCAATGCATTTGAGCTTTAACATGTAATTTCACATTTTTGCATTTTAAGCAATGCTTTGCAATAAATTTCAGTTGTCAGCATTCCCACGCATTTTCAGCAGGAAATGCATTTTCTAGTTTTTAATAATGACCTTATAATTGATTGAATGCCAACAAATCGAAGGACAAACCGGTGATCCATGAACCGGAAGTAGTGGCGTTAATGTATACGACAGTTTTTCACCAAAATCTTTGTGAAAGAAAGAAAAAAAGGTCACGTTATATTAACGTTATATTAACGTTAGTCCTTATAGATCGTGAACGTTTGAATAAAAAACGATGAACTGCCAGCGATGGAGGCTCTGCAGACATTCTGCCACTGGTTTGGTTTCTTTTCACGAAGTAGGAGATATCATAGCTCCAACTGAGAATTTAAATGAGGAGGCTGATGTGAGTTTTATTTTCCCAGTCGGCTGCTTGTAGTCGTAATTATGTCTGAACATTGTGAACATGACAAGTTGAACGTCTGACGATGTATTGGGAAGATTCACCTTACAGATTTAGGTAACATGACTTTCCTCTGGTGCCACTCTTAGTAACAACTTTACATGTTTTGACCCACTACTAGTGATAAAGATCGAAGAATAATAAAGGTACCTCTCCATTTCTAACCCATCAAACAGTTTGGACTTCTTGTGTGCAAGACAACATTTATAAAATGTACATAAAGTGCATGTAACTACTGTTGTTAGAGATGTTAACCGTGCTTTCATTCAGCTAACACGTGGCCCCACCAGTAGAACAGGACGTTATTATCTAGTTTGACATTGAATAATAAAGTTGAATAAGCTCATGATGATGTGTCGGTTAATCTGCGTCGGACACATGTTGAATCAGACTCATTACTTCATTTAGTTTGATAAAAAGCTTTTTAGAAAATGTCATTTTCTGGAGCGTCGGAGCCGTAATGCAACAAATATCTCTGACTCCTCTGTCAGTGTGTGTGTGTGTGTGTGTGTGTGTGTGTGTGTGTGTGCGTGTGTGTGTGTGCGTGTGTGTGTGTGTGCGTGTGTGTGTGTGTGTGTGTGTGAAGGACAGAGGAGGATGACTCAGATCTCTAATCGTAACACATGCTGTTCTCCTTTCTGACTCATTTGGCTGCAGTGAAGTCATTACACACACACGCACGCACACGCACACACACACACACACACACACACACACACACACACACACACACACACGCACGCACACACACACACACACACACACGCACACACGCACACACACTCTATGATATGGTTAGGGGGATGCTATGCCTTGTAATCCCATTCTCCTTGGTAAGGATGAAGGCAGTGTGTGTGTGTGTGTGTGTGTGTGTGTGGATGGTGAGGTGTGAGGGAGGGATGGAGGGATGGAGGAGGAGGGATGGAGGGGGGGGAGACAGAGAAATTGATGGATGAATGAAATGTGGGAGGACATCATTGACTCCAGCCAGCTCTCTGTTTCTACATATTTACACATTGTGATTAACAGACAGTCCTTTAGCGCTCCTCCGTGATGGAGGCAGAGGGGGCTGATGGGAGATTTGTGACATCACAGTAAAGCCAGCAAGCAGAGGATCTTTGTCGGGCATTACAGCACATAAAAATGTGTAGAGAGAGCGCCAATCAGCCCTTTTATTAATCACTGGATGTACTTGATGATACATTACAAGCTCCGCCAGTGGATTGAGATGGTGTACACTTCCTGTCTCCTAAGTGGGCGTGGTCGTGGTCGTGGCGTGTTCGCCTCTTCCCTTGTTTGGAAGTGTTGTCAGCGTCGTGTGGATGGATGAAAGCAGATTGGGTTATATTTGCATAATGTATTTATATTTTATTTTGCCAACATTAGATATTTACACAGTTAACATTATGAAAATGAGTTAGTGAGGGCGTTAGCAGACGTTAGTCGCCAGATCTCACGAGAAACGTCTGGAACAGTTAATTTTCTCCTGATTTGTCCGTCTGAAAAACGCCATTTTAGAGACAGAATGTTCTGAAGATATAAGCATTGTGAAAAATGGGTCCAATATTTACTCTGGTGACTATGAGGCGAAAGAATCCGTCACAATCTCCCGTTGGAGTTAATAGACTCAGGACATGCCGCTAGTCTCCTAACGGGGCGGGGAAGTGGCGAAACCCATGTGACACAGATACAGGAAACGACTCTCAGAGCACCGTTTCCTTTCTGAACCGTCTCTGGCAGCACACACAAAGTACAGAAGTTATAATGAGCATAATTCAGGTGAGAAAATGTGAGAAAACTGATGCTTTTCTTGGGGAATAGGACATTCATGATGACAAAAGGCTGCGTAGCCGTGGTGTTTCATCTTTTAGTGTTTCAAGATAAATACACTGAAAGACACGCTCTCTAAAATGCAGTGTGTTTTGCAGAGAGTCAGAGTCCAGCTGGTCTTGTTTAGGTTAGTTTACCTTGAAAATGGACATGTAGGCTGCATTTCAAACGCTAGTAAACATGTCTCAGCCCGGTTCCAGACATCTGAAACGCAGCCTGCATCTCTAATAGGTCTGGTGCTGTGATCATTGATTCCCCCAGTTGGAGAAACAATCAACCAATCAGAGCTTTGAAGGCAGGATTAACAACGAGAACATCATCTTCCCCTATACGAAGATAGCTGCCTAACTATACCCAAAAACAACAACAGAACAACTGCCACAAAAAGGGCGAGAAACAGAGACGATATCAACACAGCTGTACAGAATAACAACTCCTAAATCAGCACTCTTAACTGCACTTAACGACCGCTACCACAGCCTCGGAGTCAACTGACAACTGAGGCTGGTAGGACAGATTCGTCACCTGATACTGTAATGGTAAGTCAGTCTTATTACCAGGCTAAATATTTGTAGGCATAAAGTAAAACATTTTCATAATTTGAGAACAGACAAAAAGCTTCCCAGTGAAAGAGCAAGTGCCTGATAGACCAATTCCAACAGGCAGGCTGAATCCAAATGTTCAGACTTCACCACAATTCTAGACTCCTATAAACATTACGTGCAGGCTCCTGCAAGATGTCAACATCTATAAGTCTTCAAGTCTGCTCAGGACCCTCCAACGGAGTTCCTGTGGACTTCCAGAGAGCCTACTCCAGGTGCAGACTTCACCTGTCTTCTTTCAAAAGATCACCCCTCATAGACAGTAATATTGATGTGACAGCAGTCCTGTTTCCATTCAAATGCCGAGTGAATTTTAAGCAAACCTTTGAAATGTTGCAAAAAAGAAATGCAAATCAGGCACGTTTCCATCAACTGGTTTGGAGCCAATAAACTCGGCTACAGCGTAGTTTGGTCGTAAATTGGTGCTATAGGCTACACATGGCTGTAATCCACCAGTAAACAGAGTAGAAGAAGAAGTAGAGGCCTTGGCCATCTAACCATCGAGAGAGAAGAATGGAGAGAGGCCTACAGGAATTTGTTTCAATAGTTCTTTCATGTCAGCAAGTATTGGCCATGTTTCATGCTGTCTGGAGACGAAGACTATATAAATATACATCCAAGAAGACGCCGACAGCAGAAACAGCTGATCAGTCATGTGAGTTAAATGTTCACTGCGTCAGAATTTATTTGGAAAAGGTTTCCATATCCCATTTAGTGCATCAATTATTTTTGGAAAAAAAACACCGTTGAGGCATAACATTCTTTGCGCAATTGAGGAAGTTTTATCAAATTTTGCCATTTCCATACAGCTTTTCTATTGCAATATTTCAAAATGCACATACAATAGGTTAATGGAAACACGGCTACTGTTAAGAAAAATACCCAGAGATGGAAAACACAACCGAGATCTCGGCAGTAGACAAACTCATGGCAACAACTGAGGTCTTAAGTCTGGTCTTACAGCACATTTTATATTCCCTAATAGCCCAACGCCCTCGCAGACTTAAAGAGACGACAACGAGTTAAGACGGGAAGGGTTCAGTCTGCAAGTTTGGAGGGTAGATATTTGGACAGCCAATCTTTAAAATGGTCAGAGACTTCAGCCACATCGGAGGCAGAGAAGAAGAGTCACCACAGAACACTGACGTCATTCAAAACCACGCGAGTCATTGAAAGACAAAAATAAAGTCGTTTAAAATATGTTCCTGTTTCTATTCTTATACCAGCGACAACTTTTATGACTTCTGTGTATGTGTGTGTGTGTGTGTGTGTGACTCACAGACGGTCAGACAGACGGTCAGACAAAAGAGCTGGTCTTACCTTGAAGAGGTGATGTCTCTGCTCCTCTGACATCATCAGCTGGTGACTGTCTGTTACCATGGCGTCCATGTCCATCAGCCAATCCCAGAGCTCCTGGTACTCGGCCTCAAACTCCTGCAGACTGGAGACAGCGAGAGAAGAGAGAGAGAAGAGAGAGAGAGAGAGGGAGAGAGGGAGATTATTAAGTTTTTATTATTGTTGTAATTCAATTTTCTTTCCTCTATTATTCATATTGTGTTTTCCTACATGTTCTACTTTGTGTTATTGTTTCTTGTATTATTGTAATATTGTTTTGTCCTGCGGCGATGAGAGACGTCTTGTTGTGTTGATAAAGAATGCAAACTGGAATGAGAGAGAGACACTGACAGATAAAGGCAGACTCAGACAGAGAGAGAGAGAGAGGAAGCAGAAAACAAGCTGCCGTTTGAGCTCAAACTCAAATTGTTTGCAACATGAATTTATTTTCCGTCTGGTAACTGGATTGTGTCTGGCTTCTCTTGTGAGGAGTAGAGCAGTTTAGGGCGACGGCTTTGGTTTCTACCTCTCTTTTAAAACACAAAAGCAATCAAATGTTCACTTCTACTGTGTTGTAGGTTGCTTTTACACCTGTAGTTCAGTTCATTTAGTTCAGGTTAACGGCTGTGTCCGGTAATTTATAAAACTTTCCAAAACCCACAACACACCTGTTTAACTCCTTTGCACGTTCTCATGTTTGTTCTCTCTCATGTTCTCGTGTTTCTTCCCGTTAAACGGTACTTTTTTCCTCGCCGCCGTCGGCCAAATGTTTGCTCATGGGTGACTGTTGGGTCTCTGTAAATCAGTGTTGTAGTACTTGTGATCGGTATTGGTCTCGAGACCACTTTTTGAAGGTGGGTCTCGGAATCTACAGCATTTTTACTCAGAAAAAGAAGGATTTTATTTCAAGACCGGTCAAGACCACGACAGCGGGGATGTTATTAAATTGTTAGATACATATATGGCATTAAAAGAGATGATTAAAAATGAATCTTCATTTGTTTTCTAGAGGTGTTTTTATGAATGTGGTTCTTTCAGATCAATTTAAGGAGTGCGTCTGGTTTTCATTTTTCACATTTTATCGTTAGTGTGTCGTGTAGTGTGGGACTCGTACTGGTCTGGTTTTGGTCTCGATACATTCACACACTAAATTAAATTGAGGTGACTCATGTAGAAGGGGAAATACCTGCGTCCATGTGTTGACAAAAGTGTCATTGTACAGAATGATCTTTCCTAATTATATAAATCAGCACTTTTTTTTGCTGTTTAGTATTTGAATTCATAAAGTGTCATTTCTACTGTGATACAGTCCTTGATTTTGCTTGGAGGTAGGGCTTCACGATTATGGCCAAATCGATGATCATGATTATTTTGATCACGATTATTCAATGATTTTAGGGACAAATTATTTTTAATGCACTTTCACATTTAAAAACAGAGCGCTGCTTTCACTTCCACATTGTGCTACATTCCTGCTAATGTACAAATCTTTGCATCAAAATAAGACTTAAATAAGGTTCTTCTTCACCTGATTTCAGTGCATTTTTTATACAACAGAGTGCAGATGGACAAAAAGAGTAATATACAGTATCTGCAGCCGCAACATTTAGGAACGTTTTTCACCGGCTGCCGCTGTAGATTGAGCACAAGGCGAACTCCCCAAAAGTGAAGCCAAACCATCTCCATCGCTCCCTGGTGGCTGGCTGTTAGTTTAGGAAGCTTTGGATTTGATATGCCGCAGAGTTTTCTATCAGCGGAGCATTTGAAACGTCAATATCGCAGTCGATGGAGGCCAAAATCGTGATCGCGATTAATATTGGATTAATTGTGCAGCCCTAATTGGAAGTGGACTTGGAAGAGACCCAGCATCTTGAGTAGGTGTGTGTCAGTCACGGTGTTTACTCCATCATCTCTTTTCATTTCTTTACTTTTACTTCATCATTTCTCCCACCTCCTTCTCGCTCTTTTTTCTGCTTCATCCAACATCCTTCCTCTTCCTCCTCATCCTCCTTTCCTCCTCACCTTGTCCTTGCTCCTCCCACAGTCTCTCACATTGTCCACATTCTTTGTTCAGGTCCTCTAACTCTTCCTTCCTTCCTCCTCCTCTTCTTCTTTCCCACATTATTTTGCCTCCCCTTTCCGCCTCACTCCTCCCATTCTCACCTCCTCCTCCTCCTCCTCCTCCTCTTCCTCCTCGACACGGGATCACATCAAATATTTATGCTGCTGGAACAGGGGCCGATTGCTCAAACACACACATTACTGTCAGCCGTTTTGTTGAGGTGTGTGTGAGAGAGTGTGTGTGTGTTTATTATTTATATATTCGCTGGTTTTCGGTCTCGGCGGGGATCGCCAACATGTTTCTCAACATTAGCAGTGAAATTGTTTGGAATTCTCCGGTCGCTGAAGACGACAGTTTGACAGCTCTGTCAGGCCCACGGCGTTTCCACGACAACACACACACACACGCACACACACGCACACACACACACACACGCACACACACACACACACACACACACACTACGTACGCGCTAGTCACACATGAAGACACTCTCTCTAAAGCACATACATGAAAACAATGACTGAAATACACAAAACAACCCAAACACACGCCCACTGATAATAACATGTACACACACAGTTACCCAGAATGCAACACACACATTAAACACTAACCAGGAATACACACAGACCACACACAGGAACTTGACCTGCCATCACAGCAGAGAGAGTAAACTATGAATGAAATTAAAGAAACAAGAGAAAGAAAATAAACACGTCCATCTCTTCCTGTTTCACTTTGATTCATCTTGAAGCTGCAAAATTCATTCATTCATTCACTAAGCTGAACACAAACATGTTCACACTTCTATACCTGTAAATATAATAAACCTTAATAAAGTCTCAATCAGTGGTCAACCTCCAGGTCTGAAAAGTGAAGCCAATGCTGAAGTGCCTTAAACTTGCATTCTCTCTACCAGCCAGCAGGGGGCGACTCCTCTGGTTGCTAAAAGAAGTCTGATTGTATAGAAGTCTATGAGAAAATGAGCCTACTTCTCTCTTGATTTATTCCCTCAGTAAACATTGTAAACATGAGTTTATGGTCTCAATCGCTAGTTTCAAGTCTTCTTCAATACAGCATGATGTTCATTTAGTAAATGATGGTCCCATTTAGAGTCAGATAGACCATAAAGCAGGGGATGCTTCATGGTATGTGTCCACAGGCTCCCTGCTTTCCACGCCCCCCGTTCATTGTCTATGTAAGTAGCCGCGCAATGCATTCTGGTAGCGTGGCGTCATGATTCGAGAGACTAAGCGTCACGACGCCCGCTCCTCATTTGCATAAAGTTGAGGGCTCGTCTACTTTATGCAAATCACAGGCGTCCGACGCGACTCGCCGCCTCTCGAAACTCCCGAGGATCTTTTAAACTAAACGTTGTTGATCCAAATTAAAGACAGATTCATCAACTGCATGGATTATGTCTCACCTCAAATGTTTTCAGAAACACATTTCAGTGAACTATTTACGTGAAATAAGAGAAGAAAGTCTCCACACGATCCTCCATACTGGTTCCGGTTTGAAAGCTGGGAGCAGCAGCCAACGGCGGGAAAGCGTTCGTCCAATCAGGAGCCGAGTGCCTTGTTTCTAGGGACAGCACACCGAGCGTCCAATGCTGGGAAGCGTAGCGTCCCCTCGCGATAAAAAATGCCCCTGTGGACACGTACCGTTAGGGCGGGGCTACCTTGTGATTGACAGGTCGCTACCACGGTGTTGTCCGGTCTGGGAGTTGTCCATGTTTTAGTCTTACAACTTCTTACAAAAAGTCTTACAAAAACCAGGATGACGACGGACAAAATGCCGAACTCGAGGCTTCAAAACCGCAGTCCACAAACCAATGGGTGACGTCATGATGATTACGTCTACTTCTTACATACAGTCTAAGGTCTTAACCCACAAAAAGCCTTTGGAGAAGCAAGGAACCAGACAACATATCCTTCCCGGTTTTATAAAAAAAAAATGCCTTCACTTTCCAAAATGTTAAAAATTTTCCTAAAATGTCTCGACTCCTCAACTTCTTAAAAACTTCTCTTCTTCCCAGATGTCCAATTTCCTTTCTCCTTGCCAAATTTCCCTTTCTAAACTAATTTCTTCCCCATAAAAAAATGTCCTCAAATTCCCCAAATTTCTATATTTTCCAAAATGTATCCACTCCCTAAAAATGGGTTGTGTCTAGATGGTAGTCCACAAATTGCGAAAACTTGCAAAAACGCCAACAAGCCTCACTGCCTGGCGTTTGTTATCTTAACCATTCAAGGTCAATGCCTAACCTTAACAACCTTGCAAGAGTATCACAAATCGTGGAGTACCATCTAAACACAAACATAAAAATGTCGTCACTTCCAAAAACTTCCTCCATCTATCCATCTTCAACCTCTTATCCGGGATCGGGTCGCGGGGGCAACAGCTCCAGCAGGGGACCCCAAACTTCCCTTTCCCGGGCCACATCAACTAGCTCTGACTGGGGGATCCCGAGGCGTTCCCAGGCCAGAGTAGAGATATAATCTCTCCACCTAGTCCTGGGTCTTCCCCGTGGTCTCCTCCCAGCTGGTCATGCCTGGAACACCTCCCAAGGGAGGCGCCCAGGGGACATCCGTACTAGATGCCCGAACCACCTCAGCTGGCTCCTTTCGATGCAAAGGAGCAGCGGCTCTACTCCGAGTCCCTCACGGATGACTGAGCTTCTCACCCTATCTCTAAGGGAGACGCCAAAAAACGTCCTGACTTTTCCAAAATGTCTCTGGCTTCCAAAACTGTCCTTGAACTTTCTAAGAATTTCCTTACTTTTGAAAATGCGCTCACATTGCAAAGATGTTTTCCTTTTTTAAGACTGTCCTTCCTTTCTGTCTTCACTTTCTAAACATGTCCTAACTTTCCCACTTTTTCTGCACCTCATCCTCCACCACCACTCCTCGTTGTTTCTGTCCCTCCATCATCTTCTCCTCGTCAGCTACATTGAAATAAAACACTTCTCCTCCATCGTTCTCCTCCTCTTCACACTTTCTCATCCCATCTCGTCCCTCTCCTCACACCCCCTTGTCCTCCACTGCGAGTGATTCTCACTAAAATAAAAACCAAACAGAGAAGAAGAAAGCAAAGGAAGCGAGCGCTGCTTCCTTCCCCCGAGGCGGCGTTCCTCATTATGCGGCGAGCAGAGCGGCCCTTTACTGACTCAGACAGATGAAGCAGATACAACACTCGCACAGATTGTTTTCTCTTGTCGTTTTTCCACTCCTCCCCCCCTTCCTCCCCTCCTGTCCCCCGTTTCCGTCTTGTTCTCATACTAATGTTAACTAAACGCTTTGTAAAACAGGATCTCTTGGGGGGGGGAGGAAGACGAGAAAACAGACAAATCGGAGAGGAAGGAGCGATGTGGCGGCACTGCGGGGCTGTGTTCAACACCGGGACAGTTACGGAGCGTTTGAAGTGTCAGGTTTGCTTTCTGTCGCGCGGCACTGACGGAGCACGTGGGAGTGTTACGGAGAGCCATTCTGACATTCAGTCACTTGAGGAAATTCGAATTACAGGAATCTATTATTCATTTCTAACTCGTCATAATTCCCGTCAACACTGGATATAATAAAATGTAGCGGGTATCAAGTGAAACTGTGCAAATCCAAATATTGGAAAAGTGTATTGATATCTACGCTAGTTATACAGGAGGAAGTTTTAATGGCTCAAAATGTAATTAAAGTGTCTCCTGCGATTCAGAATGTGTTTGTACTGAAAGAAACAATGAAAATGAAAGTTGCTATACAAATGCTCATTATCGCTATTATCATTATTATAATTATTATTACAAACCCAACACATTTTTCTTAGAATGAACAGGTTTTAGAATAGACGTCTTGCCGTTAAGTGTAAACAGTCAAGCTTTAAATGGATGGAGTTGCCATCATCCTCCACTTTCTACTACTCTCTCTCTCTCTCTTTTCATCACTTCCCATTACTTACTTTTCTCTCTCTCTCTCTCCCTTTCTGCTGCTGCTGCAGCGTAGATAGCAGCTGTAACCACTGTCTCTAATTCATCATCCACCATACAGCGAGAGGGAGAGGAGGGGAGAGAGAGAGGGAAGGAAAGGAAGGAGGAATGGGTAAGAGAAGAGAGAGAGAGAGGGAAGGAAAGAAGAGGGGGAGATGGCAAGGATGGAGGAAGGATGGAAAGAACAGGGGAGAGGGTGAAAACAGGAAAGGAGAGAGAAGAGAGGAGGAGGAGGAGGAAATTATGGGAGGAGAGGAAAGGTGGGAAGAAAGTAGAGGAGTCAAAGTCAAGAGAAGAAAAGTAGAGAGGAAAACGGAGGACAGGGTGGAGAGATGAAGAGAAGATGCCAAGAAGAATAGAGAAGAAAATGGGAAGCGGGAAACACAGACTGGAGGATAGAAGTTAAGAGAAAGAAAAGAGATAAAGGGAAAAAAAGAAAGTAGAGGGATGAGGAAGGATGGTGAGGATTATGAGGAAAGGAAGGATAGATGAAGTGAGCGAGGAAGGACAGGAGAGAGAGATGAAAGTGAAAGGTTGAATGAGTCATATTGGCAGCCGTCACCTTTCAGTCAGAGACTGGGTTGGATTTATGAGGTGATTCACTGACACTCGTCCTGTCTAATGGATTCATCCTGAAACCAGACCAGCAGACAGCAGCTTCATAGCTCCACCTGCTGTCATTCACTCATTCATTCATTCTAATGGATTCATCCTGAAACCAGACCAGCAGACAACAGCAGCACAGCTCCACCTGCTGTCATTCATTCATTCATTCATTCTAATGGATTCATCCTGAAACCAGACCAGCAGACAGCAGCAGCACAGCTCCACCTACTGTCATTCATTCATTCATTCATTCTAATGGATTCATCCTGAAACCAGACCAGCAGAGAGCAGCATCACAGCTCCACCTGCTGTCATTCATTCATTCATTCTAATGAATTCATCCTGAAACCAGACCAGCAGACAGCAGCATCACACTGAAACCAGACCAGCAGACAGCAGCATCACAGCTCCACCTGCTGTCATTCATTCATTCATTCTAATGGATTCATCCTGATACCAGACCATCAGACAGCAGCAGCACAGCTGCACCTGCTGTCATTCACTCATTCTAATGGATTCATCCTGAAACCAGACCAGCAGAGAGCAGCATCACAGCTCCACCTGCTGTCATTCATTCATTCTAATGGATTCATCCTGAAACCAGACCAGCAGACAGCAGCATCACAGCTCCATCTGCTGTCATTCACTCATTCATTCATTCTAATGGATTCATCCTGAAACCAGACCATCAGACAGCAGCAGCACAGCTCCACCTGCTGTCATTCACTCATTCATTCTAATGGATTCATCCTGAAACCAAACTATTTGTATATACTAATATTCAATCAATTTATTTATTTTTTCATAACCCAAAAAGCATATTAATCGCGTTTGGATTATTTCTAATATAAATATATATATATATATGTATATATATATATAACCTTAAAAAATAATTCAAAGAATGGTATAATTTATTGACCTGCTACTGATAAAAGATAACAAAAAAACCCATATCTAATTAATTTTTATATTTAACTTAATTAATAATCAATGAAAAATAATAAGCAAACATTCACTACAGGTTACCATTTATTGGACTTTTTAGCTGCTTTTTAAAACCAGCAAATTAAAAAAAGCAATGTATTTTTTTCTCCCCCAATTAAATTTATTTTGGCATTAATTCAGAATTGAGATATTTTGCGTGAGATCAGTAAATAATTCAGTCTGACCTTCATTTTCTTCACAACTGAACCAAAACCACAAACCTCAACTGAGCTCGACTCACTGCAGCTAAAGAAAAACATGTAACATCCAATTATTTCCAAACTCATCACACACACCACTGCACCGGACACACACACACACACATGCACACGCACGTGCACGCATGCACAAACACACACACACACACACACACACACGCACACACACAAACACACAGATGTAAATCTGAAACGCAGCAGCTAATATATGAATAACCAATTACTGTCCAATACATCCGAAGTAAATTACTGAAACATTACACTGCAGCCACAGAGGACCGGAAAACACAAACACAAACACAAACAAAACGAGTGTCTGTGTGTGTGTGTGTGTGTGTGTGTGTGTGCGTGTGTGTGTGAGTGTGTGTGTGTTCTGACTGTGTATGTAAAGCACTTGTATTTCTTTAATTTAAATCACAGAAGACAGAGCAATGTTGCCAAAACTGCAATTTATGCTCAATCAAAACAGTGGATTTGTGTTTGTGTGTGTGTGTGTGTGTGTGTGTGTGTGCGTGCGTGCGTGCATGCATGCAAGGACACACCACATCCTTCATGTAAGTGAGTGTGACGACACCAACAAAGTCTGGAGAACACAACATACTACAGACTCAGAGTGAACAATTTAAGCTTCATTTTTCATTTGCATACACACGACTTTGTGTGTGTTTTTATTGTGTGTGTGTATGTATGTGTGTGTGTGTGTGTGTGTGTGTGTGTGTGTGTGCGCTCTGCGTGCGAGTGATAACCGCGGAGGGAGGCTCCTCAAAGCCGGGGATGAAACGCCGACAGGCAGCGTGACCAAAGACGGCGCTTGCCGAGCCGAGCCTGGCCACACCAGATTACTGCTGTTAACACTCGTACTCTGTGTGTGCATGATTACACTCAACTGAGTGTGTGTGTGAGTGTGTGTGTGTTACATGTTACTGTGTTGTTGTGTTTTATTCTTCCTCTGTTTGTCTGTCTCGTTGTAACAGAGAATAATCATCTGGT
Source organism: Sebastes umbrosus (assembly GCF_015220745.1). NCBI lineage: Eukaryota > Metazoa > Chordata > Actinopteri > Perciformes > Sebastidae > Sebastes > Sebastes umbrosus. The sequence goes on along the minus strand of NC_051284.1, from coordinate 30,719,972 downwards.
ACTTTTTGTGTCTTATATTATATTTTGTTTTACTCTATTATATTATGTATTGATGCTGTTTGAGAGTTCTGATTGAGGGCAGCTGGAGGGCTCCATTCACACCTGTTATATGCAGTTATAGGGCTGGGTCAAGATTTTAGAGTTCTCCAATAAACGTCATGCAAAATCAAATAGTTTATGCGACCATCGTCTCGTCTTAAAAATATATATTTTTATATTGTTTTTATAATCGCAGGTTTAGCAAAGGGTGTAAAAGCAAAGAGACGAAACTGGTGCGCCACTAGATGGAATCCAGATTTTGCTGTGATTTAATCGCAATAAACAGATCAAAAAGATGCCGAAATAACTACATCATGATGCAGAATTGTAAAAAGTCTGAATTCATGCTTTGTCAGGTCTGTCCGCAAGACAACAAGCAAACAACTGTTAAAATGTTTGTTTTCTGAATGGAGTTCTGCTAACATCGTAGCTCCTCCATCAACACTCAAAATAACGTCATCTAAATTAGGCATAAATACGGCAGTGACGTTATTGTTTATACATATATGTCGCTTCACGTTTGGTGAACATAAAAATGATGCATCTTTTAAATTATTTTATCCCATTCATGTGTGCAGAGAGCGAACAGGAAGTCAGGCGGCTCGGCCAAAGGAAGTCTCAATGATGCAGGTCAAAAACACGGAGAACTAACAAAAGCTGAAAAACTTGAAGTCCATCTTGGAATGCACACTATATCGGCTCAGTTAATACATCCATGGCATCTAATGTAGAAGTTTATTTATCCTGTAGTATGTTTACCTGTTGTTCCTGGCCAGCTGACTGTAGTGCCTCCTGCTGGCGGTTGAGGGGTAGTGCAGGCTGCTCAGTCTGAGAGCCATCTGCTCTGCCAGGGCGGCTCGCTGGGCTTCACACTGACTGGGGATCGGCTCAGCCTGGAGGAGACAGAGCAGGACATACGGGCATCAATCACACGACATGCTGTGGGTATTCATGATCTGGAAAGGATAAATCTGGCGTCCTCCTGACCGTAACAAGTGATGTATCTGTTCCCCCGACACAGACGCCGTGGGAGCGGTTAAACAACAATGAAAGATATGGATCAATTTAAGAGGGTTTTTATTTGTGTGAGTTGATTTCCAGCCAAAACTTCTGCACAAGAAATATCATCCTCTAACAAGCAGACTGGCGTTCCCTGATCAGTCCTTCAGGTCTTAACGACACCTGAACCTTTCTTTAACACCACCCACAGGACATTTAAGCCTCAAGCTTAAAGGGACGATTCTATGTAAGAATCAGAAATGTCTTGTTAACAGCGACACCTGTGGCCGTTAAGTCAACTAAAGTCAGCGTCCTGTTGCTGGCGCTTGTGCTCGCTCTACATAGACATGAAGGAGCATCGCTCAACACAGTGAGGAGACACACGTCAGCTAAAAGCACAATATCACTCTATATTTCAGCTGCTTGGCAGTAATGTTAGCTGACCAGACCAAGGTCTCTCCATGAATCAATGCTGATACTGTGTTTTCCTGCTTCAACCTCCCCACCCCGGCCGGAGGGAACAGGGGAGACACCGGAGTTTTGGTTGGAGACGATAACGTTTCTCGCTGCGGAGCCCCGTCACTTCACAAGACACGGGAAACCTCTGTTGGTCTGGAGGAGCTGCAGCAGTTATTTCTGCACAAACGTCCACTGAACATTCACTAGATATTCTCAGAACTAATAACTCTTCTGCAGTGTGGAGTGAGCAGCATGCACGTGAGAGGTGGAGCGAAAGAGAGAGTGAGACAGAGCGCGGTGTGTGAGTGAAGGCAGGCAGAGGAGCAGAGGAGCAGAGTACAGCAGAGACTCCGGCCCTGGAGACCAAAGCTATGGTCTCCCCTGTGTCTTCTGACCGCGGTCGGGGGGCCGAAGCAGGAAGAGTTAACACTGTTTAACAGACGGGCTTCACTAGATACAACCAAGAGGTTTTGGTGCTTCTGTATAGTTTGTGTTGGAGTCTGAGTCTGAACAGCGTAGCCACACGCGAGTGCGCATGGGACACCGACCCGCAATAATTTATACGTGTTAGGACTTATAAACAGCACCTTTAAAAGGTGCAGTGTGTTGGATTTGGCGGCATCTAGCGGTGACTAAAAATATTTTTCACTGCTTATTTTCGTTTCAGTTTCAGTTTAGTATAATAACCCTACTAAAGGTTGCAAACATCACAACTACAGAACATGAAGAACAGAACAGTTAATGTGCCTAAATTCAACTCGTTCCTCCTGATCAAACTGCCCTTCACTTGTCATTGATTCAGTTTCACCGGATGAGCAGAATCAAAGTGAAGCAACGCAGTGACCTATCAGTGACGTGTGAAACCTGCCCGGCGCCCGTTTGTCCTACTCGTCCTGTCGTGTGATTAGCTTGTTTATTGCAGATGAATGAGATTCAGCTGTGCCATATTTTGACGGACGTGCCCTTTAAAGCCCCGCGAGTGGCCAACAAGCCACTAGAAACACACTCCACGCTTATCCTGCACTCTCATCTGGGCTCACACACTCACTCACATATCCATATGAACATGTAGATGCATATAAATGCACACACACATCCTGCTAACACAAATTACCCATAAAACCACAAACACACATTTAGCATGAATCGCATTTCCGCCGGCACAAATTACCTCTCATACGCACACACGTCACGCCTGCACAAATGTTCCCATAACGCCACACACACACACACACAAATCGACCATGAATTGCTCCACACACACAAGAAAAAAATAAACATGCACACACACACACACACACACACACATCACAGCTCTCAGTATCCAGACACAATCATATAGAGGCACTCAGCGCTCCGCTCAGATGTAATTGCATACAAACTATATGGAGATGAGGCTTCAATTGAACCAATGAAGGCAGAGTGAGAGTGTACAAACAGCGACGCACACACACACAAATATGACCGCCTGCTTTTTCCTCATTCGGTAACAATCTGAATAAAGTGTCGCCGCGTCGCGTTCGCCGTCCGATCTACTTAGCGGACTCGCGGAAGGATCTGGAAAGGTCATCCAATCTGTGGAAGGCAGAGCCGCTCAATCAGAGAGCTAATAAACAAACAGGCAATACACAATCAACAGCGCCGTCTGCATCTGTGTGTGTGTGTGAAGGTACTTTGTTTGTGCGTGTGTGTGTGGTGCTATTACAGAAATGAAACTAACTGGAAGCTCTCAGAGAAAATTCTTCTCACTTTGTCTAAATGTCTCTCCACTTCCATTCATTACTTCTCTCCTGGTTGCGTTTGCAGGCTGTTTGCTGGCTGGTTAGTCGGCCAGCGAGTCAGTAAATCAGTCAAGTTGTTCATTAGCTGCTTAGATTGTTCTTTTCTTTGATAATTTGTTCCTTGGTGCAGTTTATAACTCTGACTCTGACTCGGGCCCCGAATTACATCTAAAAATCCTTTCATTTAAAGAGTAAAAAAGAGGGTGAATAAGACACACTTACTCCTGCTTACTGCGAGGGAGGAGTGACCTTTATGAGCAGCTGTCAAGTGATCACATGATTCATCACATGTATGCTCAAAGAGCGACAGCCAATCACACGGCTGGATTTAACCTTCGCCCCGTCCTGTAATCTGTTGCATGTTCTCTGTGAAGTTTAGACTCAGATTTAAGTTCATTTAACCCGTGTGAAATCCTTCATAGTTCCAGCTGCAGGTAACACATGAAATGAATATCCTCTATATATATAAATGGAAACACAAATAAGGAAAGTCTGCTGCTGGTCGAGGAGGTGTATCAGTGAAAACAACAAACTACAATGGAAATCTAGAACCATATTTACACGTAGAGACGGTAAAGATGCAGGATTCTGCAAACAATGTCAATTGAGCATTTCAATAAAAAGAGTGTCTGGGTCACAGACTGTATAGAAGTAGTGGACGTAGTCACCGTGACGTCACCCATTGGTTTGTGAATGGCCGTTACATAGCCTCGAGTTCGGCATTTTGGCCGTAGCCATTTTGGTTTTTGTCCTTCGCCGCCATCATTTTTTTTGGCCATCGTGGTCATCTTGGTTTATTAGCTGTCGTGGTCATCTTGGTTTTTGGCTGTCGTGGTCATCTTGGTTTTTGGCTATCGTGGTCATCTTGGTTTTTGTCAGTTGCCATCTTGGTTTTTTGCAACCAAAAGTGGCACGAGAGTGTGGAGCTAAGTACAACTAAATGCTGAATAAAACATTTTTAGGTGATCAATATGTTAACCAATCAACCAAAATCTTATAATTAACTTTGATGAAGTGAAAACAGACTGTGAAAGGGTTAAAGTTCTGAGACAAAAACACGGACAACTCCCAGACCAGACAACGCCGTGGTAGCGACCTGTCAATCACAAGGTAGCCCCGCCCTAAAGCATCCCCTGCTTTATGGTCTATCTGACTCTAAATGGGACCATCATTAACTAAATGAACATCATGCTGTATTGAAGAAGACTTGAAACTAGAGATTTAGACCATAAACTCATGTTTACAATGTTTACTGAGGGAATAAATCAAGAGAGAAGTAGACTCTCATAGATTATCTCATAGACTTCTATACAACCAGAGGAGTCGCCCCCTGCTGGCTGGTAGACAGAATGCAGGTTTAAGGCACTTCAGCGTTGACTTCACTTCTCAGCTGTTCTGTCAGTGTTTCATGGACATGTCAGTCAGTCAGTTAGACGGTTGGTAACTGAGTCAGTAACGCTGTTAGAGACAGTCAGTTATTTATTCAGTTCGTTTATTTTTCCGAAATTTGCAGCGAGCGAGCGAACGAACGCAATCTTATGGTTGTAATTGGCTTTTTCATACATAACAGCAACACACACACATATATACACACACAGTGAAGCAATTTCTCCTGGACGCCTTGAGGACACAGAACTGGAACACAGAGTCTGTTTAAAACACACACACACAAACACACACACACACACACACACACACACACACATACAGAGTGATGAGTTGGGCTGCTTCCCAGTCTGAAGGATCTTCAAGGATTTCTGTCAGAAATTATTTCTCTTCAAACTAGACTCATGGCTCCATCTGCTAGTGTGTGTGCGTGTGTGTGCGTGCGTGTGTGTGTGTGTGTGTGTGTGTGTTGCCAATTGTACAAGTTCATCTACTGAACTGTAAAAAGGATCAAAAGTAAAAATGCATATATTTCTATGAGCTACTGTTACACATCTGACACACATATAAATATGCCATTGCCACAAAAATCATCACACTTGTTGAAAAGGTGTTTTTTAGTAAAGCTTGTATGTTCAAAATGTCCCTTAAAGGGAGATTTGTCAAGTATTTAATCCTCTTATCAACATGGGAGTGGACAAATATGCTGCTTTATGCAAATGTATGTATATATTTGATTATTGTAAATCGATTAACAACACAAATCAATTACAGACATTGTCCAGAAACCCTCACAGGTACTGCATTTAGCATAAAACAATATGCTCAAATCATAACATGGCAAACTGCAGCCCAACAGGCAACAGCAGCTGTCAGTGTGTCAGTGTGCTGACTTGACTATGACTTGGCCCCAAACTGCATGTGATTATCATAAAGTGGGCATGTCTGTAAAGGGGAGACTCGTGGGTACTCATAGAACCCATTTACATTCACACATCTGGAGGTCAGAGGTCAAGGGACACCTTTGAAAATGACCATGACAGTTTTTCCTTGCCAAAATTTAGTGTAAATTTGGAGCGTTATTTAACCTCCTTCATGACCAGCTAGTCTGACATGGTTGGTACCGATGGATTCATCAGGTTTTATAGTTTACTATGATACCAGTATCTTCACTCTAGCTTTAAAACTGAGCCGCTACAACTTTGACAGCCCGAGTCATTAGTATATAGAATCAAATACTTTCTATCATAACTGAGGACTGAGTGTTAAACCCTGTGAGAGTGAGTGAGAGTGAATGAGAGGGAGTGAGAGTGAGTGAGAGTGAGCGTGTGAGAGATTTAGAACAGAACAGCTGAGTCCAGTGTTTCCAGTCTCGTCTTTAACGGCGCTAATAGACACAAGAATCAATAAGAATCTGCCTCATTTGATGAATATGTAGACCGTCCCCTGACACACACACACACACACACACACACACACACACACACACACACACACAGTTTCTGTTTTTTTCTGTAGCTCTGTGTGTGTGTGTGTGTGTGTGTGTGTGTGTGTGTGTTTGTGTTCTACCTCGATGTGCTGAATCAAGTCATTTTGCGGCTTTTTGTTTACATGTCAGGGCCAATTTACCCAGCATCCCTTGAAACCCTCACAAGCACATCTCCCTCGAGGTGTGTGTGTGTGTGTGTGTGTGTGTGTGTGTGTGTGTGTGTGTGTGTGTGTGTGTGTGTGTGTGTGTGTGTGTGTGTGTGTTGGTGTGTTCGTTGCATGTTTTCATGTTTCTAAAATATATTTATATGTGTGTTTGCTGGAAAAGCTTGTTGGTTGATTTGCTGCAGTGAAAATGTGCCCTACATGTGTGCATGAATCCGAATGTGTGTGTGTGTGTGTGTGTGTGTGTGTGTGTGTGTGTGTGTCTCCTGGGGTTTTCCCGGGGCTATAACTGCCAATCAAACAGTGGTGTTAGGACGGAGAGCTGAGCAGCAGCAGCAGCAGAGAGACACACCGCAACATCCACAATACACCTCAAGTCTGCTCGTTCATTAAAAACAACTATCAGCTGATAAATCAATACACAAATCAATAATCTAATCAATGATGTCACAGACTAACGCTGTATTAACATCAGCTCTCTGCTACAGACCATATAAGTCATCTCAGTTATCTGACAAACAGGCGACTTGTTGGTTGACTGAGCGTCCAGCGGCGCCTGCGGTGTTTCTTCAGCGCCGTCTTTAATGTGGCGGGAACATCTCAACGCCACCTGAATGAGTTCAGGCCCGTCGGCTGATCGGCGCCGGGAGCAAAAGCATCGTTTCAACAATTCTGCAGCTTTCGTCAACAAGGAAGAAGAGAGCCACTGCCTCCATTACGGACTGAAAGTTCTCATTATATTTGTCTTGTATTGATCAATGCAGGCCGTTTCAGTAGACTATGGGTCAGTGTATCTTTTGGTCATTCGATTTTCCTTCACAAACGGATATTAAAAAACAAAAAATTAGTTATTTGATTTTCGTTTTAAAATATAAATAATTTTATTAGGCGTTTTTCTTTATCAGGGTCAAAAAGAGATGAACTAAACTTAAAAAACGGTTTATTTTCATTTTCTATTTCTAAAAACAAAAAATAAAATCACTAAAATCACTTTTTTCATATTCTGCGACAGGAAGTTGCCATTTACAAAGTAAGAGCGCGTATGAGGACGCTGCTGTGTGTAACTGAAGGTGATGGACATGGATCAGTACGTCGTTTTTTGAAACAATAAAAGAGTGTTTCTCTGGGAAAAAGACAGATTTGAAATTCCCGAACTTTCTTGAACTCATAACCGAAACGTTGTTAAAACACAAACCACGGCTCTTTCTAACCGTAGTGAGGTAGACAACAAGCTACAAGTCGCTTTCAGTCCAAAATGGTGGAAGCGTAGCTCTGCTGCTGGGAGCTGACGTTGCAATGGAACAAACTTTTGACTTTCACTTCTTAGCGATATACGTTCTTTGGTAAAACTGACAAATTAACACTGAAAAAATTAAAAAAGAAAAGACCCATCTAGGGCAAAAAGGGTTTGTCTTTTGACTCCACATTTGATGTTAATGTCTTGAGACATCAGTGTGTGTGTGTGTGTGTGTGTGTGTGCGTGTTGCAGGTCAATACTGGAGGTGAGGTATTCCAATAACAGGGTGTTTTTGTCGTGATAGAGCGGAGCAGTGGGTAATGATACAGGATCAATAATGTATATGAGACGGCTGCATCCAGCTGCCAGCACACACACACACACACACGCACACACACACACATGCACACACATGCACACACATGCACACACACACCTGTGCGTGTCGATACTGTAATACAGTTTGATTTGCGTGAAGCCGTTGAATGAACGCTTCGATTTCATCTTTCAGATTGCTGACAATAAAAGAAAACACACACATGCACACAAACACACACACACACACACACACACACACACACATCCTCCCTGACAATCAGACCATAACAGATGTGAGCATCACAGAGGCAGCAGGTTACAAACAACAAAATGTGTGTGTGTGTTGTCCGCAGGCTGGTTGTGTCGTCCAGATGTTTCTACTGAGGTCTTCATAAGCAGCTAAAACCAACTAAACAAACCTCCAGCTCACCTCCTGGCCTTCCCTAACCTCCTCCTCCTCTTCCTCTCCTCCTTCATCGTGTTTTCAGGAAGCACGTAACAACAGAGAGAATCTGCAGCGGTAGCAAGAAGTTGAGGAGGAATTTGAAAAGTAATCCTCATCAAGAACATCTGGAGAGCCTGAGGTGCACGTTGTTTCTCTCTGTTTATCTTCCAAAGAAAAATGTTGGTATTTGTCAACCTGCATCTTATTCTAATATAATTGTGACCATTCGGACGAGAGGTCATGATGGTTTTACACTCGCTACTTCTGTTATAGAGTTCAGGGAAATGCAGACTCTGGTAAAAACAAAGTATATTAGTTAATGTGTAAATGTGTGTCAATCGATGAAAATATTAAATCACGATCAATCGCATGATTGTTCATAGTTAATCACGAATAATCGCAAATTAATCACACATTTTTTATCTGTTCAAAATGTACCTTCAAAGGAGATTCGTCAAGTATTTAATACTCTTATCAAAATGGGAGTGGGTGAATATGCTGCTATTAATTAATTGATAAAATGTGACATAAATTCATTTATTTATCTTTGTATTTATTCCCTTATGTATTTACTATTCTGTTGAATTTTACCTTTTGTTTATACATCATTGTTTTTTATTAAATTTGAAATTTATTTATTTTTGCATTTTTTAAATGTATTTTTAAATGTTTGTATATATTTATTTATTTATATATTTATTTCTGCACGATTTCCCCTTTGCATTTCTATTCACATTTCTTTATGCATTTGTGCCTCAAAAATAAATAAATACATTAAAAAAATTAATAGAAAAGAAAAGAAACAAATTAAAACAGAAATATCAATTATATCACATTTTATCAATTAATTAATGGCTACATTTATTTTTAATATTATGTCTGATACATTTAATAACATATTTATTAAGTGGGTCTATAGTTAGGTATACGTCGGCATGTTCAGCTCTGTCTTCACAAAAAAATAAAAAGTGAGTAAACTCCTCCAAACAAAGACTGACTGTATGAAACAAACAATAAAAACAGGCTGTATAAAATGGTCGCTTTATGCTTTTTAATATCTGTTGGTGCTCTAAAGACGTTTTATATCCACCTGTCAGTGTCAAAGATCCACGTTTGGATTCTTATCTTGTTGTTACAGACGTTTTACGGCTCTCTGAAGATGCTGATTTGGCCCCATGTGGACTTGTCGGCCCTCGTTTGGCCCCCTGACGGCGTCACAGACAACAAAACCTCACTGATCCAGATCATCACCTCCTTCTCAAACTCCCACAATCCCCTCTGATCCCTCCACCAGGCTCAGCTCCTCTGTCTGTCTGTCTGTCTGCGACCTCATCTCTCTCACTCTCTCACTCTCTCTCAGCAAGATCAGTTTTTTTTTTATGTTGGTTAATTATTTCCTAATTAGTTTGCGTGTTAATTAGAATAGTGGCTAATGTTAATTAGCTGTATTAATGGGAGCTGCTGTAACACCTGCCCCCAGCGCCGGGCCGCCGCCGCAACGCCGCCGCCTGCCAGATATCTTCATCTCAAACCGTCCTCAGCTTCCTGGCTCTGATTGGTGATGTCAGGCGGAGACGTGACGCTCCAAAATGTTTTTTGCTTCATGACATATGAGTCAGAAATATTGATATTAAAGAGTGGAGTTACTACAGGAAACAATATTTATCTGAATATATGAAAACATGGTCTTTGATTTCAGTTCAGTTCTGTCTGGCTTTTACCGTCGTGACCATTTATTAAGATAAATTATGTTTAAGGCTCCACTTAACAACAAAACTCCACTTTCAGAAACCTCTCCGTGCTCAAAGGCACGCCACGCCACGCTCACCGTTACCGCTTCTGTTCTTGCTTTTTAAAGCGGTTGTTGAGTTACTTATTCAGGGAGTCAGCAGCAGTTTAGCATCTTAAACACACCATCCCTGACACACACACACACACAGAGCAGCCCCTGACACTATGTGAAATTAGCTGATCTCCCAGCATGCTCTAGTGATGCAGACCTAAAACACTATTAAGAAAAAACGTCAACCAGCCCAAAGAGAGAAAATGATGATCACCTGAAAAATCAATAACATCTCTCCAGTCCCTGCTCTCTCATGCACACGCACGCACGCACGCACGCACGCACGCACGCACGCACGCACGCACTCACTCACAGAACAATAGGGTTTATTGGTTAAAGACACAGCAGCATGCAGCGCGCTCAGATGTGCTGAATGACAGACAAGGTCAGGCTCTCTGTATCGTAGTACTCTATTTGGAATAAATAATCCCAGAAATAAAGAGTATAAACAGGTAAATATATATAAATATTAGGTGGAGGATGGATGGAAGAGATGAAGAGATAGAGGAGGAGGAGGGCTAGAAAACATCTGAAGTCTCCAGCAGTGTGTTCAGTCATTAATTTAGTGTTTATCTTCGTCTCTGTCGATTCATCAGAGAATCATCTAAACACTCGCAGAAAAGGTGGAACACATTTTATTTTGAAAATGCATATTCTCTCTCTCTCCCTCTCTCTCTCTCTCTCTCTCTCCCTCTCTCTCTCTCTCACACCAGCCAGCTTCAGTGTTTAATCAACATTCTTCCAGTGATAAAGAACTCGAACCGTTCCAGACTGTTTCAGGTAAGATTCAATTTCTCTGCGTCTCTTTACTCCGTGAGACGGCTGCCGTCATGTGTTAGGACATTCTTTAACAACGGGACATTTTAAGTGGGAATATATAAGTTGGATAGCAGAGATGTTTTTCTGAAATTTAGGACATTTTTGGAAAGCAAGACAGTTGAAAAAGTGAAGACATTTTTTGGGGAAAATGAGGATAATTTCAAAAGCGAGGACATTTGTGGAAAGTGGCAAGATTTTAAGTGATTGAGGACATTTTAGGAAAGTAAAAACATTTATGTAAAGCGGGAATATGTTAGGAAAGAGAGGACATTTTGTTCAGTTCTGACTTCTGACTCAAACTCCCCGCCCCTCCAGACAGTTTTACTTCCTGTTTTTTGGTTAACGTTCTCTCTCAAACAGAGAACGGGGTTATGGTTAATACTCAGACATAATTCATCACCACGGCAACCAGATTACATCGTTTGTCAACCTAGTTTGAATGACACCAGCTTAGATGAATTTACTGTTCATCAGACCACAAATGAGACCAGAATTATCTCAACACACCGACTCTCTCTCTCTCTCTCTCTCTCTCTCTCTTCTTCACCGTCTCCTCCTGGCGAGGCGGCCGTCTGGCTGCTGCTGCTGCTGCACCGAGGAGCTGCACCGCCGCACGCCGGTCACAGCGTACCGGAGGATGGATAGACACGTTGCCGAGGTCCGGCGTTTGAAATGCAGTTTCGAGGTGCTAACACCGAGCCAACAACCTTCTATTTTGCTTTGTGCACAAAATTGAGCTATTTGTCAAAAACACCTCGGTAAACAGTGTGTTAATCAACTTAGTCTGGAAATGACTCAATCAAATATGAAATATCATAGAAATACCAAAATACTCTTTAAAGGTTTGTTTAAAGAAGTTTGTGTAGTCATGAGTACATATTACAAACTAAACTAACTACATTAAAAATAAATAAAGAATAGAATCCATTGTCAGCAGAATTCCCAGATCTCAACATGCAGCCTTTCTGTTGTTTTCTCCATCCCTCCATCCCTCCATCCTCCTCCTCCACCCCTCCATCAGGTAGAGTGACCTTGTATTTCATTTACTGATAATTACATGTTTTTTTCACAGAGAGGCTTTAATTAGAATGCTAGAAATATTGATTGCCTCTATCATCTCCTCTCTCCTCCACTCATCCCTCCTCCTCTCTATCCATCCATCCATCCCTCCATCCATCCCTCCATCAGCTACCAAAGTGTTTGAGAATCAGACGGACACAGAGAGACGATGAAAAAAAATAAATAATAATTTATAATCTAAAAATAAGTTTTACTTTCATATTCAAATCTACGTAAATACTATTTTTCTAAGCGACGAGAGAAACGTTTTGTATTCTAAATTGTTGAATCTGTAACAAAGGAAAACAGACTGCTGATTTTAGATTAAACTACTTAGCAGAGGAAGTTAGCGACTGCTTCTGTATTTCAAATGAATGTTTCATTATTACTTTATTATTAAAGGTCACGAAAGCAACACAGTCACTTGGAAATTGGAAAACATTTCATCTGTTTGTTGACACTTTAAATACTAACTAGACTACAAACCAAACAGTTTAGTGGTGAGCTGAAAGAGAGAGAGTTTACCTGCTAATGTTACCAAACAGTTTACCGTGAGATGGATGTAAATCATCAAGGATGTTTCTAGCAGCTAAGTTGCTCAAATGAAGTCGTTAACAAGAATCCTGACTTCAGAAACTACAGACTGAACACACTGATCATTAATTAGCAAGCTGATAATTAATTACATCTGTGAGTCATTATCACAGATGCATTGTGGGACTGGATATAATGTGTTCTTGTGTTTAGGGCAGAGAGGGAAGACGGAAAACAGAGGGAGGGATGGATGGAGGGAGGGAGAGTTAAACGAACGTTCAGCCGAGCTAACGGGCCTGCTGCTGACTTTATTTTCTGCTGGCCGAAGCAGAAAGACGACGCTCACTTTTTGATGTTTGATTAATTATTTTGGTGCCAATCCATTTCTGCTTCCATATTTAATTAAAATATCATTTTAAAACATAATTAAGTTTTTAATCCGACTGCGAGTGAGTCTCGAGCAAAGCAAAGAAGACTCTCCTCTCTCTCTCTCTCTCTCTCTCTTTCCCTTCCTCTGTCTCACCCTATCGGCAAATTGGACGCCGCCCGCGGGCTCATGCACACGCACACACGTGCACATGCACACACACAGGTAAGCAGCATACCTTTCAGTTACTAGTAATGTAGAAACATTGTGATTTATTCTATAGTGTGTGTGTGTGTATACCCGTCCTGACCTGGGCTGTACTATGTGTGTGTGTGTGTGTGTGTGTGTGTGTGTGCGTGTGTGTGCGTGTGTGTGTGTGTGTTTGTGTGCGTATGTGTGAGTGTGTAAACACCCAGCATGCGGCCCGCCGGCTGCTGATGGTCGAGCTAATTATGCATGAAATCAAATATGATTTAAAAAACAACTTCACAAGAATCTCTCTCTATGCTACAGCACGCACGCACACACACACACACACACACACGCAGACACACACGCAGACACACGCGGACACACACACACACACACACACACACACACACACACACACACTCTCAGCAGGAGAGAGAGGCAGATGATGCCGATGATTGAGTGTGTGTTATTGTTCAGATCTGTGTGTGTGTATGAGAGGGAGACGTAACTACAAAAGATTCATATTTGCTCTTGTTCTAATAAAAAAGGCTGAAGGGCTACGGAGGGATTTTATTTCCTGTTTCCTAAAAGACAAAATTGGAGGGATGCTCACTGATTGGCTGCTGTGACACTCAACAAACTCTTCATTCATAAATGTGAATACACTCGAATGTAGGTGGGCAATAAAACTACAGTTTGGGCTTTAAAAACAAGGCAAAAGTGAGCATGGTTCACACTCACCCACACACCGCTTGACCACTACTATAGTATTATTACAATTATTATCTTTCATATGGCCTATATACAGTCGTGGAGGAAGTACTCAGATCTTTTACTCAAGTGAAAGTAGTAATACCACGGTGTAAAAATAATCGGTTACAAGTAAAAGTACTGCATTCAAAGAGTAAAAGTACAAAAGTATCAGCATCAAAATATACTAGTGACAATCCATTAAAATATTTACTCACGATTCAATCCTCTTATCAACATGGGAGTGGACAAATATGCTGCTGTATGTAAACGTATGTATATATTTGATTATTGTAAATCGATTAACAACACAAATCAATGACAGATATTGATCCAGAAACCCTCACAGGTACTGCATTTAGCATAAAACAATATGCTCCAATCATAACATGGCAAACTGCAGCCCAACAGGCAACAGCAGCTGTCAGTGTGTCAGTGTGCTGACTTGACTATGACTTGCCCCAAACTGCATGTGATGATCATAAAGTGGGCATGTCTGTAAAGGGGAAACTCGTGGGTACCCATAGAACCCATTTACATTCACTGATCTGGAGGTCAGAGGTCAAGGGACCCCTTTGAAAATGACCATGACAGTTTTTCTTCGCCAAAATGTAGTGTAACTTTGGAGTGTTATTTAACCTCCTTCCTGTCACGGAGTCCTGCAGTACACCTGTTCATCACTGCAGCCAGGTGAGAAGTTAAACCACTGGAGGCCAGCAAACACAGGACTATCAGCAGGTGTTCTGTATGTACAGAAATAATATCATTTTGAAAAGCAAAGTGTCTCAGCTTTATCAAAGGTGACACAAAAATAAATAAAGAACTAAAAAGTGGCTCACGCTCGGCTGAGTTCAGATCATTAAAAATGCAGTGGGCTCCTCCAGAATCAAATTACCTCGAGCCGATTCAAAGGCCCCTCGTATCCATCACCGTGCACCGTGTGGTCTCCAAAACAAGCAAATTAGATGTGGCGTTTATTTACGTGGCGGGTGGCGGAGGAGAATTAAGATTTTGGGGGGGTAAATTACAGGTAATTAAGGTCCATTCTGTGTAATTATCAGTTATTAGATGTAATTTGACGGCGAGCGTCTGGGACTGAAATGACGTGACAGAGAGAGGAGAGCGAGTGCACGGTCCTCCAGTTTATTTTTTTCTACTTCTCGCACCAAATCCACCTCCTTATACTCCTCCTCCTCTTCCTCCTCCTCCTCCTCCTCCTCTTCCTCCTCCTCGTCTTCCTCCTGCCTGGGCTTTCCGCTCCGTTCAAGGACACCATTCCAGTTATTTTCAATATCACAGATGGAACATAAATCAAAAGTAACGTGTGACACGGCGGCTGCAATCCTCAACCTCCACTGACTGATACAGAGAGAGATGGTGGAGGGAGAGGAGGAGAGATGGAGAGAGGGAGGTGAAGATGGAGGAAGAGGAGAGGTAGAAAGATGGGAGGGGAGGTAGGAAAGAGGAGTGAAGAAAAAAAGGAAGAACACAGCAGAAATCTCTTCATTGATTTTCTGTAATTATCTCAAAAGAAGTGAAATAATTCTGTCGGTGCAGCGAGATTATTATCCCCACCAGATTCCAAAACAGGAACTTCTTTCCAAAAAGAGAAAGAATGAATGAAGACGGAGTCACTGAGGAAGATCACGCAACTAGATTCAAGAAAAATGACTCTTGATTCTGGAAAATTCTTGAAACATTTGTGAGGCTGTTCCTGCAACAGAGGAAGCTGCCGTTTCAGGACCACGGTCCTAGGACTCTAGTTTTTAGCAAAGCCTCCCATCTTCAGTGTAAATGCTTCTTCAATACTCATTGTTTTACCATTTTAATGAAGTTTAAATCATCTTAATAATGTAACTGTGCTGACCGCCTGTTTACCCCCAAAATACATTATCAGTCTCTCTCTCAGGAGTCCTTGAGACCTTTAGAGGTTTCTAGTGTTGCCAGATACTAACTAACTAACTAACTACCGATCATCATCAACATCGGAGAAGTTCGGACTAAACATCAACCTAACCGAGACAAAGATCATGAGAATCAACAACAACAATGAAGCCCCTATTGCCATCAACAACACAGCTCTTGAGGAGGTTTCATCATTCACCTATTCACCATATTCTGGCCATCAGCAACATCAGACTATGGGAAGTAACGAGACAGGAACCCATCGATACCCAGATCAGGCGGAGGGAAAAGAAAAAGAGGGCGACCGCGTAACAGCTGGTGGAGGGATGTTGAAGCCGAAATGAAACAGAGCGGACACACCTCGCAAGAACTGGCAAGGGCAGCACAAGACAGGAGAAAGTGGCGAGGGGTTGTCGGTGGCCTAAGTTCTGCAGGGAATAAAGAGGCTTAAGTCAAGTGTTGCCAGATCTCGCGAGAGAAACGAGCAACCAGGTCTATAGAAACGAGCCTAAAAGAAGCAACTCTCCCCCCCAAAAAGCCCAAATATGCAACCTTTCCTAACTACCACAATATGAGATAGAGGGGGCCACTTGATCATTTCATATATATGTATGAATGTATTTCTCATTGCATGCATTGCATTGCATTTTGGTGTGTTGTGTACGGATCCTGCAACAGGACAAACTAGACCGGTATAGAGGAGAGAGACAGGAGCCCAAATAAGCAGCTACACTTTTGAAACAAACCCAAAAACGCAACCCCGCGACTACCAATATTTGTAAGCGACTTTTCAGGAATAAAAGCCCAAAGTGGCTGATAATAAGTAGACTTGGCAAGTCTGGCGTTTTGTTGTCCTTCGCTGTATAAATAGGGAACGGAGGCAGTTTTTTCTACTTACTTTAGCACAAACCATGACCTTTTCTTTCCTAAACCTTACAAAGTAGTTTTGTTGCCTAAACCTAAATTGTTTCCGCGGCACATGATTTAACACATTACGTGCCAACACTACGTAAAGCGTGCGTTGTCATTTCATTCAGACTATTCCTGTGAGATCAGGTTGCAGCGGACAGAAAGTAGTATTTGGGTGGAACAAAACTAGGTTCCTAGAAAGTCCTGAAACTGCAGCTTCCTCTATTACAGGAACATAATGTTCACATTTGTTTTGGGAAAAGGCTGAAATGATCTGATTGGTAGATTCTGTTTTATTTGCTTACAGAAAATGAGACTTTTAGGACTCAATAATAAGACAAAATGAGTTCTTCTAGGCAGAGCATGGGTGGAGAGAAAGGAAAGAAACTGAGAAAGGGAAAAAGGGAGGAAGATAAAGAAAGATGAGGGAGGACAGAAGAGAGGAGAAGAAACGAACAAATGGAAAAAGACAAACTAAAAGGAAAGAGAAGGGAAAGAAAGAAAGAAGCGCCTATAGCCTCCGTCTTTGTGACAGAAATGCTTTACGGCTGTTGGCATCTGCCACAATATGCCACCATCGCCCCCGAGGGTCTTCTTCTCCGGATTATTATGGTTGCCACAGCGACAACGCCACACATCAGCTCCACGGGGAATAAAAAAATAAATAAATAAAACAGGCCTCAAATTAGCAGGGGAGCGAGCGTCAGCCGGCTCCTCAGCTGGGACCAGATCCTGATCTTTTTACAGCCTCGTTAGTCGGGATGGAAACCCGGCTCGACCAGTGAGATCGCTCGGCTGGAGTCGGCAGCTGCTCTAACGACACCTAAGAGGGCCATCGTCACGGAGACGACCGGCAGGAGACGGCGGCGTCCACGTGATCCTAGATAAAGGACGTCCTCAAGGGTGGGATGAATTTCATTGGACAATTCCAAACCCATTTGGGTAATACTGTAAAATCAAATCATCACGTCTCAAAACATATAGATTTTCAAGTGATCGTTCTGCGTTTTAACCCCTGACTGTCTGACAGTTCATTCAGAGAGAGTTTGAAACTTCAGCCTTTATCTGCTCTGAGGATGTTCTTTCTCATCAAGGTGAAATGAGTCAAACTAGTGTTCAACTAACCAACCGCAAACTAATACAGCACAGGACTAATAATGATTATTCTCTTTATCTATAAATCTGTCTGTCTGAACCATAGAATGTATTTAAAGATGGACGACATGACAAAACATCTGGATCTCCTCCTGCTGCTAGCTGTCTGCTCTGCCGACGATCCACCTCCATGTTTGGATTAGCGGGGAGTTAGACTGCGTCGTCACTGCCAAGATGGCAACGGCTGCACTAGTCCTCATAGATATTGCACAAATCAAATTACAGTGTTGGCGGCAATGGCACCAGTATCGGGTATCGGGTCCGATACTGTGCTCATGTACTCGTACTCGCAAAACGGCTCCGATACAACGGCACCGATACCACATTACGGCAGTGAGATGTTAACCTCTCGTCAGGATCTTTCGAGTCCTATCGCACGCGCTCACGCTCACGCTCCACCTCACCGATGGTGCGGGCGAGACGGGCCGGTGGTGCGTCCGACCCTGAGGTTTTGCTTGCACCCTCTGACTCGCGTGTGCGTTTGACTCCTTGGTCCGTGTTTCAAGACGGGTCGGGTGGGTTGCCGACAACGCCGAAGACCCCTGGTGCCTTTTACGTGGGCCGAGCCCTGGGGCCCGACGCGGTTGGGGTGCACTAAGGACAGTCCATCCCGGTGACACTTTGTCCACGGCCCCAGGAAGCACCTTCGCCCCGAGCCTTTCCAAGCCGACCTAGAGCCGATCGCGGCACACCGCCTCGTATGCGGGACCCCCCAGCCTGGGGACGTTCAACGTTCTTTTGGCACAGAGAAGTACTCGTATCGGTACTCGGTATCGGCAGGTACCCAAATGTAAGTACTTGTAGTCGGTCTGAAAAAAGTGGTATCGGTGCATCCATAGTCTCTACACAATTTTTTTTTTTAAAACAAATAAATTAATTTATGGTTGATGATGATATATATTGATTTCTTAACATAAATCAATTTTAACATTACAAAGTTTATCCAATAGGGGGCAGATTAGGGCGAAATCATACCTTGATCATGTTCCTTGAGAACTGTGACACAACATAACTAAACATGGACGACACCTTCTACTTTAGAAATGTTGAGATAAAGCTGCCGTGGTAACTTTATGTGACATCCTGACACACCGCCCCCACTGATCATGGGCTTTAGTACATCCTGAGGACACACAGAGCTACTTTATAAGGATGCCCAAAACCAACGTACGCTTCAAAGATCGGTCTGAGAATCACTTCATCTGAAGGACACTGAAGCCAAACGTATATCGAGGAGTTACCGTCAACCAGAGTCAAATACCTTGTGTCAACAAATGTGGTCATTTCTGACTGTGATTCTGAGAAGCCAGTTTAAGGTAGAGAGAGAGAGAGAGCGCTTATTGTGTCCGGAGTGTTTCACTTGTGTCTCTTTCACTAAGAGTCAGCCTGTCAGGTGGCAGCGGAGTCGACCAAGGGCACTGTTTGATATTTAATATTTAATACGCTCACCTAATCACGCTCAGACCCGGTGTGAGAGAGAGAGAGAGAGAGAGAGAGAGAGAGGGAGGGTGAAACAGAGTGGGTGTTGTCTCTCTGTCAGTCTGCGCTTTTGGTTTGTCTGCAGGTCATTTAATGATTTTACATACAAGTGATTCATCATAATATTTCCAAGACAATCTTCTATTATTCTTCGCCTTCATCTCTCGCTCCTTCCCTCCCTCTCCCTCTCTCTCACTCTCTCTCTCCCTCTCCCTCTCTCCCTCTCCCTCTCCCTCTCCCTCTCTCTCCCTCCCTCCCTCTCACACACTTTCTCTTTCAGTTTCTCTCTGCAGTAGCATCATCTAACTCCTCGGTCAAAGCGGAATAATTGTCAATGAATATTTAACAAGGTTTCAGATGGAGGGATAGACATCATCCTCTCTCTCTCTCTCTCTCTCTCTCTCTCTCTCTCTCACACACACACACACACACACACACACACACACACACACACGCGCGGCTCGCTGTGATCCAGGCAGAGGTTAGCGATACGGCGTGGTCAGTGGTGCGTACAGCAGCCAGTGGATTAGCGGAGGGGAGATGATGAAGTGCAGAATAAATACTAAATAAACACCCTCTGCTTTCGCTCCATATACAGTAACACCGCTCAGCGCTGGCGGCCATTTCTCATCGGCCATTTTGTGTCCTTCTCGACACCCCCCCCCCCCGTCCACTTCCACCACTTCACAAACTGGACTCGTTTTTCTGGAGGAGGTCATGAAATTGTAATTAACCACCCGCAGCATTTGTAATTTTTAATCCGGTGTTGATCTGCCAGCGTGGAAAAGTTTAAAATATTCAGAGTGGTTTTGTTCTGAGCGTAGTCCGAGAGGTTACGGGTTTAACCGCCGCATCGGCAGCCGTGAGTCCTGCTGGAGTGCCCTTGAGCAAGAGACCAAAGGTGAGAAGCAGAGAGAGAGCGCTCCAGACACACGGACAACAGACGTAACAGTAAACCATGTTGTACAGAGCCTGAAATGTCCACGGACACACAACAGCAGGACGGATTCTTACAGCCTCATTTACTGAGTTAGTTACTCCAAAAGAAGAAACAAAAAATACAAAGTATCTGACATATCATCACCCGTTATAGTTCATTGGCTAATGGTAAATGGACTTGCATTTATATAGCACTTTTCTAGACTTCCAACCACTCAAAGTGCTTTACACTCGTCGTCATCACCTACGTCCTATCATCTTCTCCTACATCCTGTCATCTTCTCCTACGTCCTGTCATCTTCTCCTACGTCCTATCATCTTCTCCTACATCCTGTCATCTTCTCCTACGTCCTGTCATCTTCTCCTACGTCCTATCATCTTCTCCTACATCCTGTCATCTTCTCCTACATCCTATCATCTTCTCCTACATCCTGTCATCTTCTCCTACATCCTGTCATCTTCTCCTACATCCTGTCATCTTCTCCTACATCCAGTCATCTTCTCCTACGTCCTGTCATCTTCTCCTACATCCTGTCATCTTCTCCTACGTCCTATCATCTTCTCCTACATCCTGTCATCTTCTCCTACGTCCTATCATCTTCTCCTACATCCTGTCATCTTCTCCTACATCCTGTCATCTTCTCCTACATCCTGTCATCTTCTCCTACATCCTGTCATCTTCTCCTACATCCAGTCATCTTCTCCTACATCCTATCATCTTCTCCTACGTCCTGTCATCTTCTCCTACATCCTGTCATCTTCTCCTACGTCCTATCATCTTCTCCTACGTCCTGTCATCTTCTCCTACGTCCTGTCATCTTCTCCTACGTCCTATCATCTTCTCCTACATCCTGTCATCTTCTCCTACGTCCTATCATCTTCTCCTACATCCTGTCATCTTCTCCTACATCCTGTCATCTTCTCCTACATCCTGTCCTCATCACCTACGTCCCGTCGTCATCACCTACGTCCCGTCCTCATCACCTACGTCCTGTCCTTGTCACCTACGTCCACTGTCATTCTCTCTCCCGCTCAACCACACCTTTGCTACCCACTGATCAATTCCTTAAAGGAGCTACTCTCCTCTCACAACATGACGACCTCTTGCCAAATTTTCCGAAAGTCCGAACCATCCTAAACAAATGTTTTCACGCTAGAACCGAACCGTGGTTCAGTTGAATCTGGACCGAGACCACCTATCTCAAAGAACCAGGCTGTTTGGTGACGAGTCACACCTGTAACTGTGAAATCCGTACCAAATGAGGAAGGTGTGAAAGGACCCTCAGTCACTTAAATATTGCTAGTGTTAGTCTAGATTCAATCAATAAAGATTACAGATATCAGTTTTTTGTCTCCGTTTCAAAGTGCATTTTTCATTGTTTAGTTTTCTAATCCCTTTCAGACTGTCTTACTTCTGTACACACTTTCATAAAATAATTGCGTCCGTTTCATCAGACCTTTATACAGTTATTTTAAATTGTGATATTACTACTGTTGGTTGATTAAAATATGAATATTATATATATAATAAAGACATACTGTTTGTTATCACTGGATTTTTGTACGACTCACAAATCAAATAACATATTTCTCTTTTTTTTTCAGAAAAACAAATCCCCCAGATCTCTAAGAATCTGATCTCTAGTATTTCATATCAAAGTATCGTCCTCAATTATCGGTCAAACTTTAATAGATTCAAGGCTTCGTCTCTAAAACACCTTCCTGAATGTTCCCTCTCTCTCTCTCTTTCGTTCTCTCTCTCCGTCTCTCTCTCTCTCTCATTGTAATCAGCAGCCCTTACAGCCAATCTGCTGGCCATAAACCTGTCTGCAGCCTGATGATGTACGGCTCACAGAATTACCTTATCTGCCTCTGATTTACTGTGCCTCACAGGTAGAGAGACAAAAACAGCCTCCACACCTCCGTCACATCCATCTCTCCATCCCTCCATCCCCTCATACATCCTACACTTCCCCCTCTCCACACTCCTCAACCTTGCTTTTATCACTCTTCTATCAAACCCTCCTGCCTTCCTCTCGTCTTTTGTTCTTATATCTTGTTTTATCTTTTCCTCCACACCTCCGTCATTCCATATCTTCATTTCTTTCACTATTAAACTTTATTCTATCCATCTCTCCTCGCTCCTTCTTCCTCTTGTTGTTTCATCTCTCTCTAATCCATGTTGTTCTTCATCCTTCTTATACCTCAACCTCTCTTCATCTCTCAGTCCACATACTGTATCATCCCTCCATCCTTCTCTTCCTCTGTTTAACTCCCTCTTTCTGCACATTTCCCTTCATTTTCACCTCCATCTCTTGTTGTCCTCTTCTGTCTTCCTCTAGTTTTCTGCTGTACCTCCTAATTCTTTTGCTTCCTCTCTTTCCTTCATCCCTCCTTCAGCTCTCACATCCATCAAATCATCTTTTTTCTCCTCATTCACCTTCATTTCTTTCCTTTCTCCATTTTTTTCTACGTCCTGGCGTTCATCATGTACGTCACCTACGTCCTGTCGTCATCTCCTACATCCTGTCCTCATCTCCTATGTCCTGTCCTCATCTCTTACTTCCTGTTGTCATCTCCTACATCCTGTCCTCATCACCTACGTCCTGTCCTCATCACCTACGTCCTGTCATCATCTCCTACGTCCTGTCCTCATCTCCTACATCCTGTCCTCATCACAACGTCATCACCTATGGCCTGTCCTCATCACCTACGTCCTGTCCTCATCACCTACATCCTGCCCTCATCACCTCACCTACGTCCTGTCCTCATCACCTACGTCCTGTCCTCATCACCTACGTCCTGCCCTCATCACCTCACCTACGTCCTGTCCTCATCACCTACGTCCTGTCCTCATCACCTACGTCCTGCCCTCATCACCTCACCTACGTCCTGTCCTCATCACCTACGTCCTGTCCTCATCACAACATCATCACCTATGGCCTGTCCTCCTCACCTACATCCTGTCCTCATCTCCTACGTCCTGTCCTCATCTCCTACGTCCTGTCCTCATCTCCTACGTCCTGTCCTCATCACCTACGTCCTGTCCTCACCACCTACGTCCTGTCCTCCTCACCTACGTCCTTACCTCATCAATCTATCCTCCTTTCTTCCATCATCTGTCCCCGTCATCTTATTACTTATCTCTGTTTGTCCTCTCCTCTGTCCACCCATCCCCTCCACATCCTTCCTTCCATTCATCCTGTTTTTCCTGTTTTTATCCCTCCTTCCCCTCAACAACAATCCCCTGCTCCTCCTACTTCCTCTCTTCTCCGTCCACTATCCTCTCCTTCCTTCACTCCTTCACCCTCTTCTCTCAGTGAAAGTGAAAATAAAGATCTGACTGTGTGTTTGACTCCTCAGCGAGGAGAGAAGGAAGACGGAGTCACTCATGACTAACAGGAAGAAAATGCATAAACACACTGTTTCTAAAACAGCATCAGATGGTGTAAAACACACTCTATTCATTCTGCTTCATTATTTGTTCAGACAGAAAAAAAAAAGACGAGCAGAAGAAGAAGAATCACACACACACACACACACACACACACACACACACACAGACTGAGCATCAGATGCTCTGGTAGTAATTACAGCCTACAGTGGTCCTTTTTTATCTTTTATATTTAAGAACAAGACGAAGAATCTTTGATCAGAAACACAGAGAGAGAGAGAGAGGGCATGTGTGTGTGTGTGTGTGTGTGTGTGTGTGTGTGTGTGTGCAGTGAGTGTGCACGCCTTGATGTACGAATACAAATGAGTGAAATGATATCAAAATGTGGTTTTGATTGTGTGGCTTTGAGAGCAGAGAAGGGGGGAGGGGGGATGTAATTAAGTCGCCAGTGTGTGTGTGTGTGTGTGTGTGTGTGTGTGCGTGTGTGTGTGTGTGTGTGCGTGCGTGTGTGTGTGTGTGTGTTTGTGTGTGTGTGCGAACATGACTGTTTGTGTTCTTATGTGTTTATTCTCGGTGTCCTTGCGTAGATTTATTCATTTGTATTCATGTGTAAGTCCATATGTCCGTGAACATGTGTCAGTTTCTTTTGTCGGAGCAGTTCTTCCTTAATGAAAAATAAATAGTGTCCACTGTTTCAGAACATCCTTTCAATCAGCCGGAAAACACACCGACGGACGGACGGAGATACAGAAAGAAAAATATCTAATCTGCTCATCAGAGATGGAGTCATCTTTGTCCTTCAGCCTAAAAACACATTATATTCCCATGCTTTTATTTTGAAATCCTCTCTGTTTCTTGTCTTGGTCCAGATTTGCATCGCTTTACTCCCAAGAAATTGTCACAAAATGTCCTAAAACAAGACGTTAACTACTCTGAAACTCAGATTACCTACTGACGGTGACTGTATACAAGTTATCAGGGTTGGAAATTAACTTTTTTGTCCACCTGCCACTCAATAGATGACCATTGTTTTTTTTGGCCGGTGAGTGAAGTGAGAAAACCGAAGTCACGCCCCTCAACATAAAAGAACCACCTGTCATAGAGCTGAATGGACAACAACTGACGTCATCTTTCACATACCTCAGAAGCCGGGTAACATCAGAAAGAGGAGCTGACCGAGACATTATGTCCAGATTTGGAAAAACAAGGACGGCATTTCTAAGACTTGGAAACATCTGGAAGTCAACACACATAACTAGAAACACCAAGTTAAAGTTACACAACAGCTGTGTTCTATCTGTCCTTCTATATGGTGCTGAGTGCTGGAGAATGACTGAAAGAGACATAAAGGCAAGCTTTTCAGCTTTCACAATACCTTCCTCAGAAAGATCATGAGGATATTCTGGCCTATAGGAAGATTACAAATCTCCGGTGTCTCCCCTGTTCCTTCTGACCATGGTCGGGAGGCTGATCCAGGAAAAGTTAACACTAGTATCAGCATTGATTCATGGAGAGACCTTCGTCTGGTCAGCTAACATTACTGCCAAGCAGCTGAAATATAGAGTGATATTGTGCTTTTAGATGTCAGTCACATTAAGGCTCGGGCGAGGACTTGCGCGAGCAACAGGACGCTGACTGTCGTTGACTTAACGGCCATAGGTGTCACTGTTAACAAGCAAATGTTGATTCTTCCAATGAGTCCCTTTAATGGACTTGCATTTATACAGCGCTTTTCTAGTCTTCTAACCACTCAAAGCAACAACTGATGTAGAAATTGAAGCTTGTTTTCCTGCTAAAAGTCACTTGATTTCCTAACTTGTAAAACCTTTTAAAGAGTCGGTGATGAAACTACAACAACAGCTCTACCTCTACGTCCAACCAGTCAGAGAAAGCTGGAGGAGAAACAGTCAAAGTCAAAGTGTGGAAGTAGAACCAAACTCATTTCTCAACTCTCCAGGCGTCTGCTCGTTAACCGACCATTCTGCCGCCGCCACCGCCACTTTCCACCAACTTTCATCAAACTCCACTACTTCCTCTAATAATAATCACCTCCACCATATCCATGTTTAACAAGGTAATATGACACAAACCATCTGTGGCTTCAAAAAAAAGACAAGAAAAACAGCCACTTTACATATTCACTTTTACCATCCGCGTAATTAAATATTTGAGAAATATCAGGAATGGAAAATTAAAAGAGAAAAAAGCCCGTCGCCGCCACCGCTATCAATTTATTCCCTCTCTCAGAGTGCATTAGAAACGTCAGATTGCCGTTGGCAAAGACACAGAAAGAGCTGGCTGTTTTTTTTAAACTCACTTTATAAATTACATTTTGGAGTGCTTTGGCATGCTAATACCTGCTGCCACGGAGAGCAGACAGCGTTAATTATTTCTTATTGGGATCGGCAGCGATTATTTGCATATTTCATTTAGCTGTTATAGATGTTGCAGGTGGGAGGGAGGAGAGAGAGCGAGTGAGACACTTTTCACTTTGTGTCTCAACGACTTCAAAAAAAAAAAAAAAAAAAAAAAGATGGATTCACTGACCGCATGTGTTTAGAGGAGCATTAATTTAAGCTGATTTCAGTCATTTCCATGAGCCGCTGCAGATTATTGGTGATAATTAACAACATAAGCTTTCAATATCACGCCGGCTCTGATGCAAAAAAGGTCAGAAAACAGTTTTAAGAACCTCGATGTGCTCCACTTTGTTCGGCTAAAACGGCAATTATAACGTCATTTATACTCAATTGGCTCCGATGTGAGGACAACAACAGCAGGAAGGCAAACTTTTTAACAGCTTAATGGGGAACCGACGTGTCGTTTACACAAAAACATGTTGAAACTCGGTCCATTATAAAAACACGCCCACCTGGAGAGGAACTAGAGTGGATTAAAACACTTTTAAAAAATCATAATGTTTGGACAGTTAAGTTGACGGACTGACGATCAAACAGCAGAAAGTTGAAGTTGACAAAACTAGTTGATGATCTGGTCAGAATAGTTTCATTATTAGAACATAATTCCATTAATCTAACAGAAAACTGTTTCACATTTATCCCTATTTGACTTTTTGTGTTTCTCTCTTGAACACTCGGTTGACTCCTGTTTAATATTTGTCCAACTTAATTTAATCCAAATAAGAATTTAACACTACAATTAAATATCTCAAAGTGTTGAAGTTAGAAAAAAGTGCACTGAATGAACAACTGCACTGTTTTACTTGGACATTAAAACCAGACACATATCACATGTACTAACTGTCTTTGTAAATCTATTCAAATCTTTCTGACGACTACCTGTGCATATATGTGACTACAAGTCAAGCTTTTATCTATAAATGTCTGTGTAGACTGGAATAAGTGGAGAAAATCATGATTTAATACTCTGATTAATCCAACTACATGTTGCACTCATTTGAGTTGTGGTCACTTTTGTTGAAAAAGTCAATTTGTACTTTTAATAATGTGGATAAATAGACTTCTGATGATGATTTATACGATGATAGTCTCCGTCTCTCACCATCTCTACCGTTGTTTCTGTGTAACTCCGCCGTGCCAACCAACCTGGTGACGTCACAGGTTAGAGTATACTGCTACATGGCGGCGCTCTAGCCACAACAAATTAAATTTTCTTTTTTCTCTTAAAGGGACTGTTTGTAACTTTATAAGCGTATAAATGTACCGGGTCGAGACACATGCGCGTCATATTAAAAGTGCATTAAATCCAATTCAGATGCATCAAACTACTTAATGTTGACTGAAAACTATTAACTTCTCCCCAAACAGATATATTTTTTGGGTAAAATATGAGAAACATTAACTTTTACTATAAATTCTGGTGGTGATCCACAAAATAAACCTCAGTCAGTATTTCTGGATATATTACAGTTTAATAAAAATATGCAAAATATGAAGATTTGTTGAGATGATGTGATGATGTGTCCATAAAAACACTCGATGGTGATGAAGCTTCAATGTGACGTTTTTGAACAGTTTGTTTTTTTTTACTATAACTTCATTCATGGGGAGTTAAATATGTTAAATATCTCCAGACTTTATGCATATATTCCTGCAAACTTTCATCCTTTGATTTATTTTAAAGCGCTAACCTACAGTGTGAAACTCGTAACATAAAAACCCTCCAGCTGCAAACAGTTTTATCACTTCCCCAATGACCTGGAAACGCAGCTTAGCAGATCTTAAACCAGGGATTAACACCAACACTGAGATTCTGTTAACACAAATCATCTTGATAGAGTGTCACTGCGTGGTTAAACCAACTCCCCAAAACTTCCCCAACTTTAATCTTAATTTATGTAAAGTGCTGTGTGGTGGAGCTCCGGGAGCGGGACGAGCCGTCTGATTGGCTCGATCAGGTATCAGGCAGCGGTCCAACACTCGGTAATTTGATTTAAAAAGCTGGTAATAACCTGAGGTCAATATTTAAATCACTCAGAGGGGGAGAAGAGCCGCTCTGCGTGTTCGGGATGCTTCAATCTCCACGCTGAGAGTCGACCGGCCCCGGATCTCTATCACCATCCCCGTTCCTTCCTCCTCTACTCCCTGAGCTCTTCCTCCTTTCCCTCGTCTCATCCTCCTCTTCTCTTTACCTTTTTCATTCCTCCTGTTTCTCCTCTTTGCCCCGATAAAACATCCTCAACTGTTCAAAGTTTCCTCGCCGCTCTTTTGTATTTAAACCTCCGTGTGACACCGCTGACGTTAAAAGTCAGATCGAGGTTTGAACGCTAGGAAAACTTATTTTCTTATGAAAATGTATGTATGAGAAATTGAACTGTGGACAACATCATAATGTGACCGGTATCCAAAATGTAATAACCGAAACCAAGAGGAAGAACTATTGTGAAAAGTCTCCTTTGTGGTGCGTTCAATGATCCTCTGAGATTCAACGCCAAAACACAAATATGAAATCTTCTTCTGCTGAAACGATCAATCAATACACAGAAACTTAATCTGCAACAACTCTGATGATTCATTATCTGCTTTTCTCTGTTTTATGTGACAGTAAACTGAATTTCTGTGACTTTTGGACATTTGAAGACGTCACATTGAGCTCTCAAAACTTGTTGCGGACACTTCAGGGACTGAATGATTACTTGAAAAAGATACCTGACTGATGAATTTACAATTAAAGTAATCATTAGTTGCTGCAATTATGAAATCCATAAAACAAATGAAACGTAGTCATTACACAAACATTACATTCGAAGGCTGTTTCTGAAATTTCAACCCTGTTTCTCCTTACATTTTAAATAGGGCTGTTAAAGTTAACGAGATCACGCAAATCTGTTTTAACGCCACTAATTTCTTTAACACAACTTGTGATTTTTAGTTTGTAGCGGCTCTGTTTTAAAGCTAGAGTGAAGATACTGGTATCATATGAAACTATAAAACCTGATGAATCCATCAGTACCAACCATGTCATACTGGCTGGTCATGAAGGAGGTTAAATAACGCTCCAAACTTATGCAACATTTTGGCGAGGAAAAACTGTCACGTCCATTTTCAAAGGGGTCCCTTGACCTCTGACCTCCAGATATGTGAATGTAAATGGGTTCTATGGGTACCCACGAGTCTCCCCTTTACAGACATGCCCACTTTATGATAATCACATGCAGTTTGGGGCAAGTCATAGTCAAGTCAGCACACTGACACACTGACAGCTGTTGTTGCCTGTTGGGCTGCAGTTTGCCATGTTATGATTGGAGCATATTGTTTTATGCTAAATGCAGTACTTGTGAGGGTTTCTGGACAATATCTGTCATTGTTTTGTGTTGTTAATTGATTTCTAATAATAAATATATACACACATTTGCATAAAGCAGCATATTTGTCCACTCCCATGTTAATAAGAGGATTAAATACTTGAATAATCTCCCTTTAAGGTTCATTTAGAACAGATAAGGAGCGTCACTGAGGAGGTCATCACTTACGAGTCCCACCTTTTCTCCGTCTTATTTCCCTCCCTGCTCTCCCTCTTTCTTTTACCTTGATTCCTCCTCTCTTCGTCTATCCCCCACCTTGCTCCACTCCTTCCCTCCTTCCTCCCTCTCTCTCGCCCCTCCCCCTGCTCTCCCTCTCTCTCTCTCTCCGTCTCTGTGTGGTCTATAGGGTGAAATAGAGGCCTGAGGCCAACAAGCTGTCTCCACCAGCTACACTGATAAGACACACACACACACACACACACACAGTCACCATACAAGTGCCAACAGTCACAATCAGAAATGTACAAGTGCCTCATGTACACACACACACACGGGCACGCACACACACACACACACACACACACACACACACACACACACGCGTTAAACGTTATTTAACTCAGCTCAGACTGTATGAAGTGCCACCCAGGAGGTCACTTATCACCTCTTACCTGAACATTCCTCTCTCTCTCTCTCTGACACACACACACACACACACACACTACATGTGTTCTTGCGTGTCAGACATTTTGATGTATGCGTGTTTAAACGTGTGTGTGTGTGTGTGTGTGTGTGTGTGTGCGTGCTCAGGGCTGTTTGGTTCAGCTCTCTAACAGGATTTGTGTCCCCCGTGTCCAAAGGAACATGGTCTAATCTCGACCCGTCACCTCTCTCACACCTCAGCCTGCGTGACACGCCCCGACCCCCCCCGTCCTCAGGGGAAATTGGTATGTTCCAGACTTCCAAGAAAATCATATATATATATACTGTATATATAAAATATACAGTGAGGCTCGCTGGATATTGTATGTGTTATCTGACAGGGGAAGTTTGTTAAAATCCAAATGAAGAAGAAACATGAGATGTCAGATGAGGCTCAGATGTTTGAAGCCTCCCTCAGTTTTTTTTTTTAAGATTCAAGAAATGTTATATTACTTATTTATTATATTATTTTGGAATTTTACCAGGCAAGACTTGAGCCAGACTTTTAGACATACAGAAGGTTCTGAACCTTCAAATTAAATAAATAAACAAAAATATGAATATTTTAACGACTGGGACTTTCCATCATTAACTGTTTAACTGTCATTTCTTTACACTACATATCTAAATGCTGTTTCAACGTCTTCTCCAAACTGCCAGGACTACAGTCACGGTGGGGAAATACTGAATACTTTGTGTTATTTTTATTTTACAAATGTAGAACGGTCCGGTTCTTTTCCCCCCAAACAACCCAGAAGAGACGACCTCAGTGTAGTCGGGTGGTGGTGCTGAGGTTATTAAAAAATAACGGCAAACACCTGTAACTCCAGAGAAAGATTCAGATTCAGGAGCCGTCGCTGAACACATCCATTCACCTTTCCAGTGTGTGTGTGTGTGTGTGTGTGTGTGTGTGTGTGTGTGTTACCAGGCTCGGTCCAATCCCCTGTAATGTGACAGACAAATCCCACTAAGCTGTTAAATATTACACTGCTTTCACACTCGTATTAAACACCTTTCTACCTCTCTGTGGCGTTCCCTCTCTTTCCGTGTTCACTCACCCCGACAAAACACACACATGCACACGCACACACATGCACACACACGTACACACACACACACACACACACAACCTTTACCTTCATCTTCAATATGCAAAAAAAAAAAAAACACTACAGATGTCACTTGGAAATCTTCACACATGCACAACAAATCTTTTATAATGCAGCGACACACTGTGAGGAGTCACATAACACAATACTCTCACACGACACACACACACATATAAACCCTCTTAGTGTGTGTGTGTGTGTGTGTGCGTGTCCTAATCCCCGGTGCTGGCCGTCTTGTCGGAGCGTTATATTTGCTGGTATCAGTGTATCTTCTCCTCGCCGCCTAATCCCACCACCCCGGCTCTGATATTTCCTGACATTTACATGAATCACCCCTCTCCAGACGGATGGACGGAGGGACGGAGAGAAAGAGAGAGAGAGGGGGGGGGGGAGAATAAGGAGGGAGAGATGGAGGATGAATGAAGAGATGGGGGATGCTGGGAAAGACGCAAGAAGGGAGAAGACTGAATGTAAAGGTCTACGGGGGTTTAAACTGGAGAGGAGGGACGGATACCTGCATGGAAGGATGGATGGAGAAGGATGACAGGGAAAAGAGGGAGAGGGACGGAGGGATGGGAAGCAGTGAACGATAAGAAGAAGACAGAGGAAAGGAGGAAGAACTAGATGCATAAAGGACAGATACGAAAGGAGGGATGGAAAAGTTATAAAAGTTGTAGGAGGGATGATGACAGACAACCAGGTGGAGGAAAGATTAGGAAATGCACAAAGTCAGAGAGAAACGTTGAGGAATGTAAGGAAAAGGATGAGTGGAAGGGACGGATAGAGAAAAGAGTGAACAAGGGGAAGATTAAGGCAGCAAGAGAAGGACATGTCTTTCTATCTCTCCATCTGTTAGTACCTGTCGTGTCTCTTTTTCATTTTATAACTAATAAGGAGAGAATGCAGAAAGTCAAAAGAAGGAGGGATAAAAAGTCGGACACCTTGTCAGCGACATATGTTAACACCAATAACAACAAGCTCTTATGAGCACCCAGAGACACACACAGATACACACTATTACTCACCGGAGACTCATTACGGCCCAGCCTAAATTAATGACCTCACACCACACCTGTTGGTGCTATTAATTCATTGCGATATCAGCGATTAATTAATAAAGGGGACGAGATGAAAGCTGTTCGGGAAAGATTGAATGGAATCCAAAATGAGCGGAAAGATCGGCAACAAAAAAACTCAACATGAGGTCCATTTACAAGCTTCATCATCCCTTGAAGGGAGAGACCGTTTTCAAAAGAGTGACCTTCGATGCTTCACATATACGACACTTGAAAGACAAACTGATCATTCAGATATCTAAGACATTTACACAGACATTTTCAGACTTTGATCCAGTGAATATCTCAGTTAATGAACACCAAAATCATCTCTGTGTCTCCAACAAAAAGGCTAAGAATCCAAACTCAGTGACTCGATCTCCTCCACCCCATTTCAGGACTATGGACAGCGCCATAAACGTCAAATTGCATCGCAGCAGTCAGTGGGAGACGGTGATGGTGACCAACATCGTTTGGCTCGTTTAAGTCTTGAGAATAACACAGATACAATTCAGGCTTTTATTCAGAGAAATCAGACTCGGGCCACGTTCCACGGTCTATACCAGAATGAGGATGTTGCAGGTTTTGTACGTTGCTGTTAGTTTAGGTTCGATGTTCAGAAGGAGGATGTTGCAGGTTTTGTGCGTTGCTGTTAGTTTAGGTTCGTTGTTCAGAAGGAGGATGTTGCAGGTGTTGTACATTGCTGTTAGTTTAGGTTCGTTGTTCAGAAGGAGGATGTTGCAGGTTTTGTACATTGCTTTTAGTTTAGGTTCGATGTTCAGAAGAAGGATGTTGCAGGTTTTGTATGTTGCTGTTAGTTTAGGTTCGTTGTTCAGAAGGAGGATGTTGCAGGTTTTGTACATTGCTGTTAGTTTAGGTTCATTGTTCATAAGGAGGATGTTGCAGGTTTTGTGCGTTGCTGTTAGTTTAGGTTCGTTGTTCAGAAGGAGGATGTTGCAGGTGTTGTACATTGCTGTTAGTTTAGGTTCGTTGTTCAGAAGGAGGATGTTGCAGGTTTTGTACGTTGATGTTAGTTTAGGTTCATTGTTCATAAGGAGGATGTTGCAGGTTTTGTACATTGCTGTTAGTTTAGGTTTGTGTTGTAGTCAAGACCACCCAAACTGAGACCAAGTCACGACCAAGACCAGATTGTATCGAGACCGAGACAAGACCAAGACTTTGAGGGGTTGAGACCAAGACCAAGTAGGGGTGTAAGAAAATATCAATACACATGAATATCACCATATTATGTTTTGCGATATTGATTCTCCAAAATGCTGTATCGATTTTGAATGAACCTCTATTCTGTATTTCGTAGGTTGTAGAGTGCTCAGTTTTAAAGGTCTATCTATTATCAAATATAAAATATAAAATTCTGTTATTTAGTTTTCATTCTTACCTTATTATTTATTATCTTACCTTATATATGTCATTTTCTTCCCTCCCATATACATAATCACCTAAACACGCCTGCCATATTTAACAGATTTCCCCTGAAACATTCAGTTATTACACTAATTTAAATGTTTTCATTGTTATTATGACAATATCATTCCATTGCTTTGTTTGATTTATTATGTTTTATGTTACTGTATATGACAAGTTCTGTGTGTCATCCTGTTTTCTTTGTCGATCCTGTATTTTCTATCTATAGTTTCTATCATTGTTGTATCTGTAAAGTCAATACGGATTTGTTTTTGCACCTCAATAAATAAAATAAATAAAATAAATAAAATAAATAAAATAAAAAAATTAAAAAATTAAAAAATTAAATAAATAAATAAATTAAATAAATCCAGCAGAAGAAAGTCATGTTTGTGAAAAGGGCCACTTGACTCGGGCCACAATCTGATGACAAACCAAAACCACAAGTTTTATGAAGCGTTATTATTATATAAAACTCTATTTGAGACTAAGTATCATAATTTAATATCTTCCTCTATTACCCCGTTGACTAATACATGTATTTCTGTATTCTACAGTATTTAATTCTTGATGTCTTTACATTTATCTAAGTGTTATGTACAGTTATGTATCAGTGCCATTATTATTAAACAGTGATGAGATTGTGTTTAGATAAATATGTCCAAACATGTTATATATATATATATATTATATATATATTCTATTCAGCAGCAGCCGTCAGAGCTACAGTCCCATTCACTGAATTGAATGCTAACTATCTTACAGCCGGGTGTGAAATATGTCATTTGCTTCTGCTCTTAATTGCACTAAAAATGAAGATTAAGAGGATGAATTATTGATACAAGTTGGTATTTAATCTTTTGTAATGAATAGTGGATCCGCTGGTTATAAATATTGTACGAGGCTTCATAATTTGATAAATTTATTCCAATTTGCCCTTTATTTTGCCCTTTAGTCAAGGTTACGTTCATTTAAACACACACACACACACACTCACACACACACATATATGTAGATGCTAATAGACGTACTAAATACTAAAAAGCCTGCACTGAAACACACACGACGGAGTGCAGTGTGTGTTTACCTACCCTCTGCCCTTGGTCATTCTTGTATCATCTTTTTTACCGAGGTCCATAAACACACACACACACACATAAACATGATGCCCTTGGTTGACCTTGCAGTCTGCCCCCCCCCCCCCCACACCCCCCCCCCCCCCCCCCCCCCCCCCCCCCCCCCCCCACACCCCCACCTCGGTGTCTGTGGCAGTAATTAGGCCATGCATCTGATTGTCATTAAAGAGCTCTAGCAGATAATGAACACACAGTAAAGCCACATTCAGGGATACTTGCTGCACATATTATCATTTATTTCCTCCATCGAGCCGTCTGATGGCTCCACATGGAGCCTCGCGGTGACATAGATGGACTTTTCTTGTGGTTGAACAGGCTGTAATGGAACCAAATGGTACCAAATGGTCCAAATGGTCTCAGGTATGACACCAAAACCACTGAGCTGGACACTGAGTCCCTACAGGATCACTTTGTCATAACTGTTGACCACAGCTGCAGCTTAATGCTAAAATAATGAGTCACATCCTGTTCTAGTTTTATCATGAGGTGCAATAGGTTGATACTTGAATTGTAAACCTTTAGTAAAGTGATAAATATGTGTTAATAACTGGTGTTGATCTGTACAGTGTTGGTTGCTGCCTGGACATATATGTACTACCATTGCTGCATAAACACTGGCAGATCTTGCAGGTTTTGTACGTTGCTGTTAGTTTAGGTTCGTTGGTCAGAATGAGGATGTTGCAGGTTTTATACGTTGCTGTTAGTTTAGGTTCGTTGTTCAGAAGGAGGATGTTGCAGGTTTTATACGTTGCTGTTAGTTTAGGTTCGTTGTTCAGAAGGAGGATGTTGCAGGTTTTGTACATTGCTGTTAGTTTAGGTTCGTTGTTCAGAAGGAGGATGTTGCAGGTTTTGTACGTTGCTGTTAGTTTAGGTTATTGTTCAGAATGAGAATGTTGCAGGTTTTGTACATTGCTGTTAGTTTAGGTTCGTTGTTCAGAAGGAGGATGTTGCAGGTTTTGTACATTGCTGTTAGTTTAGGTTCGTTGTTCAGAAGGAGGATGTTGCAGGTTTTGTACATTGCTGTTAGTTTAGGTTCGTTGTTCAGAAGGAGGATGTTGCAGGTTTTGTACATTGTTGTTAGTTTAGGTTCGTTGTTCAGAAGGAGGATGTTGCAGGTTTTGTACGTTGCTGTTAGTTTAGGTTCGTTGTTCAGCTGCCCAGAACAGAACCAACATGATGTGAATAATTTAAAATATCACACAAGTTTGTGCAGCCGGCAGAAATAATTCAGCAGGTTCACACCTCAGTTTGTTGTTTGGAGGTTTTACGGATCAAAGCTTTAAGTGCAGAGGGAGATTCACACAGATAATGAATGGACTGTTAATGTGCTGCGGCCAAGCAGCTAATGGACACACACACACACGCACAACACACACAACACACACAACACACACACACACACACACACACACACACACACACAGAGGTGGTAGCTGGCTAATGGCTGTCACTGTTGACTGATCACAGTGATCAGGCTGCTGCAGCTCTAATTGCAACTAAATAATCTGAAAACAACCAGAGTCAGGTCTGCTAGAGGAGGAGGAAGAGGAGGAGGAGGAGGAGGAGGAGGTGGAGGAGGAGGAGGAGGATGAGGAAGAGGAGGTGGAGGAGGAGGAGGAGGAGGAGGAGGAGGAGGAGGAGGAGGAGAGAACAACCAGAGAGGAGAGGAAGAGCGGGACGAGCAATAGGAAATAGGAATAGGGAAGAAAAAAAACAAAAATCAATTTAATGAAATGAGACAACAGGGAGGGAAATCTGATGAAAGACGGATGGATTAAAGTAAAAGAGAGGAAAAAGGAAGGTAGACGGGAGGGAAAGGAGGGAAGGAAGGAGTCAAAAAAGGACGGATAGATGCAAGGAAAGAACTAAATGACGGAGAGAAGCAGTAATGACAAGAAGGATAATAACGGGAAAGAAATACCTGAAGGAGGAAATAAGGACGGAAAAAAGCTAAAACAGGTCCATTTTCAAAGGGGTCCCTTGACCTCTGACCTCCAGATCAGTGAATGTAAATGGGTTATATGGGTACCCACGAGTCTCCCCTTTACAGACATGCCCACTTTATGATAATCACATGCAGTTTGGGGCAAGTCATAGTCAAGTCAGCACACTGACACACTGACAGCTGTTGTTGCCTGTTGGGCTGCAGTTTGCCATGTTATGATTGGAGCATATTGTTTTATGCTAAATGCAGTACCTGTGAGGGTTTCTGGACAATATGTGTCATTGATTAGTGTTGTTAATTGATTTACAATAATAAATATATACATACATTTGCATAAAGCAGCATATTTGTCCACTCCCATGTTGATAAGAGTATTAAATACTTGACAAATCTCCCTTTAAGGTACATTTAGAACAGATAAAAAAGAAGAAAATGGATTTTCTTTTTGGAGAAAATGCTCTTTATGTATTAAACTCTCTTGTATTGCAAAAATAAAATAGAGGAGATGTTTGTAGAAGTCAGAAGAAGCAACCGGTGGAAGCAATGAGCATTCAATTAAAAAAGGATGGGAAGACAGCGAACAAACAAACAGAGCAATAAAAGAGGAAAAAATGTTTTTAAATCTGTTTTTTTCTCAGTTTGTATAAAAGGAAAGAAAAGGCCACAGATGACTCATGGGACATTTTAAACACACACTGCAGCAGCAGGAGAAGATGTGAATGACAGGACTGTTGCACTGAGAGAGACAGAAAGGGAGATTACATCTAATTAACCAAGTCCAGCCAATTAACCAGCAGCCAATGAGAACGGAGAAACCAATCAGGACGTTAATTGGCCGCCAATACAAACGTTACAGAGAAATTTACAAAGGACGCTGGGTAAATGTGTGTGTGTGTGATTGATTTGACTAGGTGTGTGTGTGTGTGTGTGTGTGTGTGACAGAGAGAGCGAGGGATAACAGGGATCAACCAGAGGAAATGGAAGGATATCAACCAGAGGAAAAAACAAACAAAGAACAGATGGACAGACTAACGGAGAGATTCGAGGATAAACAGAAAATAAAAAAAACAACGGTAGTTTTTTTTTTTTTTACCTTGAGGCCGTCCGATGGGCACGGAGCCTGCCGATTGGCTGACGGGTCCCCCGAGGCTGCGAAGGGCTCGTATGATTGGTTGGTGTAGAGGAGGCGTGCCTGTATGCAGCGGAGGGCGCGCAGCATCCAGCCGTGTTGGCGCCGGATCTGCCGCTGGAGCTGATCCCATTGGGTGGAAACCATATGGAGGATATCCTTCAGACCTGGAGGGCGAGAGACGTAACGGTGACCCGGAGAGAAAGAAACAGAGTGGAGAAAGAGAGAGAGAGAGAGAGAGAGAGAGAGAGAGAGAGAGAGAGGGTAATTTCAGATGAGCTCGTCTTAATGTTATAACGAGGAACTTTTATTTGGTGTTGATTTTGGCGCCCTCTGTGGTCAACAGCAGTAGTGTTTCTATGAGAACCACCCTCTTGTGTCGTAAAGTTTTGCAGCTGCCAGACTCCCTTTAGAAAACCTCTCATTTTACTGCAGGAGGGTGTGACACTCTACCACCGCTCCGTCCTGGTTCTGGTTTCTACCGTGCCTTCCTTCTGGGCCTCCAGCAGCGTGGTTGTCGGTGTTAGCTCCCAGGAAGCGGGCGATGAGCTCCAGACCCTGCTGTGCCGCGCTGCAGCTTCCCTCCGTCTGCCGGGCCAATGGCACCGAATCTTCCCGTCTAAGTTAATGTACAGGCTGTCCTGATCCACGTGAAAATCCTCCCAACTAACACCATCTTTGGCCGGTCCTATCTAGATCAGTGGAGGACCAGCGAGAGCAGCAAGGTAAAGCTCTGCTCCTGGCCAGAGGAGCCGCTGCTAACGGGGGCGGAGCTCTCCACCTCCCGCCAGAGGTCCGATTGCAGGTTGAAGGTGGCAGCGAAGCCGGGTCTGGGTCTGTCCGCGGTGGGCTTGTTGCTGTCGGAGGATCTGCTGGAGTCTGAGCTGGGGCTCCTCGGACCGTACAGTGTGAGTTCTCAGGTCGCGGCTGAGGATCGGACCGTACAGTGTGAGTACTCAGGTCGTGGCTGAGGATCGGACCGTACAGTGTGAGTTCTCAGGTTGTGGCTGAGGATTGGACCGTACAGTGTGAGTACTCAGGTCGTGGCTGAGGATCGGATCGTACAGTGTGAGTACTCAGGTCGTGGCTGAGGATCGGACCGTACAGTGTGAGTTCTCAGGTCGTGGCTGAGGATCGGACCGTACAGTGTGAGTACTCAGGTCGTGGCTGAGGATCGGACCGTACAGTGTGAGTACTCAGGTCGTGGCTGAGGATTGGACCGTACAGTGTGAGTACTCAGGTCGTGGCTGAGGATTGGACCGTACAGTGTGAGTACTCAGGTCGTGGCTGAGGATTGGACCGTACAGTGTGAGTACTCAGGTCGTGGCTGAGGATCGGACCGTACAGTGTGAGTTCTCAGGTCGTGGCTGAGGATCAGACCGTACAGTGTGAGTACTCAAGTCGTGGCTGAGGATCGGACCGTACAGTGTGAGTACTCAGGTCGTGGCTGAGGATCGGACCGTACAGTGTGAGTACTCAGGTCGTGGCTGAGGATCGGACCGTACAGTGTGAGTACTCAGGTCGTGGCTGAGGATCGGACCGTACAGTGTGAGTACTCAGGTCGTGGCTGAGGATCGGACCGTACAGTGTGAGTACTCAGGTCGTGGCTGAGGATCGGACCGTACAGTGTGAGTTCTCAGGTTGTGGCTGAGGATTGGACCGTACAGTGTGAGTACTCAGGTCGCGGCTGAGGATCGGACCATACAATGTGAGCACAGAAATCGTGAGCTTTGGCTTTACATCCTAAACGATCTACTTGTACAGTAGGAGTAGGAGGTACACAACAACATTTCTAACCTCGTAGAGTGGACGTCCAGCTGAACGTTAACGAAGTAGTTAAAAACTATGATCTCTCTTTCTTCTCCTTATTCTTTCTCTCTCTCTCTCTCTCTCTCTCTCTCTCTCTTTCTCTCTGACTGCAAAGACTTTGGAAAATATAAAATCATATTGAATATTTCTTTCCCTGCCAGCCGGTTTTCTGCCTGCTGGCTTTTTTTTTTTTCTTTCTTCTTTTCCATCTCTTCCTCTCCATCTCATCATTCTTTATCTTTATCTCTCTCTCTCTCTCTCTTTCGGCTACATTCATATGAGTTCTCCTCTCTGAAGGTCAATCTGTTAATCCAAATATTAATAATGAATGGAACAGAGTTGGGGCTCCGTTATGGCCACCTGTGTGTGTGTGTGTGTGTGTGTGTGTGTGTGTGTGTGAGGATGTACCTGATTGGTGGGAGGTGATGACGGTGAGCAGCGCTCTGCCTTCCTCCATGATGCTCTCCTTCAGAGCGCTGTGACTGTCCACGTTCAGCTTGAAGCTCTGAAACACACAAAGATCATCATCAGGACCCTGATATTTATCTATTCAATCAAAGGACGAGGGAGGTGCAGAGGTCTGAAAGGTCAGGAACCACAATCACAGAGGTAAACCATAAACATCCGTCTCATGAAGCAATAAGATTTAACTCACTTACATTTTCTCTAAGCCTCATAACGTTACTACTAAACTGCTCATTTAGTCGTTACTGCAAAACATCTCCTCAGTTAGTCCGTGACTTGCCATAAGTCGGTTTAGTTTATATGGAAGTTAGCCCGCTACAATGGTTGCGATGGCAACGGTAAACATCCTGCTACGTTGATTTTAATGGGAATGTTCGTCCTACTCCTGATTATCTTTTAATAACTTTAAGAAGGGATACGACTCAGGTTCTGACTGGAGATTGAACTAGATTGGCTGGTTCTCTCTATGGAGAGGAGAGGAGAGGAGGAGGAAGGAGCGATAACGGAGAGAAAAAGGAGAATATAAACAGGAAAGAGGGAGAGAGAAGTGGAGGTAAAATAATAGAAAAGGAGAAATAAACGGACGTATGAATGTATGATAAACAGATGGATGGAGGCTCAGAGCAGCCTGAGGCGCTGTTGGAAAACACTCCAGTCAGATCTATGAACAACATTACAGCCTTTACTGATCTGATCCGCGTGGGTGTGTGTGTGTGTGTGTGTGTGTGTGTGTGTGTGCGTGTGCGTGTGCGTGTGCGTGTGTGTGTGTGTGTGTGTGTGTAAGCCTCAAGGTGCTCAGTCCTCAACACTTAACCACTTTTGACATCCTGCTGTGCTGCCATGGGAAATGCTGCACACTCATATTCTCAAAAACACACACACACACACACACACACACACACAGCTCTCCAGCCTCTGTTCTCTCGGTCTCACCCGTCTGTCTCGTGTTGTTTTTCAGTTTTATTTTCTACTTTTCAAAATAAAATTAACCAATACAAACTCTCCCGGAACAAAACAAAAAGAGACACGTCGGGATTTATATTGTTATCTGACAAAACTACAGAACACAGATAATAACAGAGAGGGACAATATGAATGTGATTGTTGTAGGATATGTATAAAACAATTAAAACCATGTCTGTCCCCCCCCCACCCGCTGAGCTCCTCTGAGTCTCATGTTATTTCCAGACTCCGTGTGCTTCTGTCTGAGACGGTCTGCAGTGAGCGATCGATGGGCGACGGCATCAGTCAACACATGACAAGGTCAGACCTCCACACCACCAATATTTATGGAGCAGGATACACACAGTGGAGACGGATGGGACGGCGTGTTTTAACCCCTCTCACACACACAAAACTGGGAAAGAAATAGAAAAGAAAAATAGATTTCTATCAGGAGATCCATTCATCCATTGATTAATTGTTCTGTAAATCAATCGACTCATCTGTAAAAACATAATTGTAGATAAATGAGTCCAAGGTGTCGTCTTCAAATGTTTTGCTTAGTCAAAACCCAAATATATTCAACGTGTAACGATATAAAAAGCAGCAAATTTCACATTTATAATACAAAACGTTCTGCGTTGTGGGTCACGAAATAATCAAGTGTTGCCTCAATAACTTCACTGATCGATCCAGACATCTTTCAGATTGAACACATCACCTGTAACGTGCTTGTAAAGCTGTAAATGTGCAGACCTGCATGTCAGAAGGTCATGTGTTTTGTATTAGCAAAGAGTGGAGATTAAAACCTATATATCAAAATGTATTGACAGGTGTTCAAGGTGAAAGA
The DNA here is from genome assembly GCF_015220745.1 of Sebastes umbrosus. Classification (NCBI taxonomy): domain Eukaryota; kingdom Metazoa; phylum Chordata; class Actinopteri; order Perciformes; family Sebastidae; genus Sebastes; species Sebastes umbrosus. Next base: position 30,678,018 of record NC_051284.1, on the reverse strand, counting down.
TGAAGAGGAACCAGCCCTGAGGAAGCCTTCACTGTGTGATGGCGGTGTTTTGTATTTTCTGTGGAAAACATGACATGTTTTGAGTGACGCTTCTCAAAAGTATGAACAGCACTTAAAGGTTCAGTGTGCAGGGTTTGGTGACATCTAGTGGTGTGGTTGCAGATTGCAACCAACTGTGTACTCCTCCGCTCACTCCTCCCTTTCCAGGACTGTGATAATCTGTCTATCTAAACGAAGCGTTTTTCAATTTTTTTGCCAAATTTGATCCAATTTAAAGGGACTGTTTGTAACTTTGTAAGCGTATAAATGTACCGGGTCGGGACACATGCACGCTCGCATATGCGCTGCCTCTCCTCCTCTGCCTGCTCGCCTTCACTCAGACAGCACGCGTTCTCGCTCAGCTCGCTCCACCTCTAGACGTGAATGCACGAGAAGAGTTAGTAGCTCTGAGAATATCTAGTGAATGTACAGTGGACGTTTGTGCAGAAATAACTGCTGCAGCTCCTCCAGACCAACAGAGGTTTCCGTGTCTTGTGAAGTGATGGAGCTCTGCAGAGAGAAACGTTACCGTCTCGTTACCGACCGGGTGCCGGTGTCTCCCTGCTCTCTCCGGCTGCGGGTGGAGAGAGCAGGGAGACACGCTGCAGAGCCCCGCTGCCTCAGCCTGCGCTGTGGCAGGAAAAGCTAACACTAGGATCAGCATTGATTCATGGAGAGACCTTCGTCTGGTCAGCTAACATTACTGCCAAGCAGCTGAAATATAGAGTGATATTGTGCTTTTAGCTGACGTGTGTCGTCTCACTGTGTTGAGCGATGCTTGTTCATGTCTATTTAGAGCGAGCAGGCGCGAGCTCGACGCTGACTTCGTGGATTTCACGGCCACAGGTGTCGCTGTTAACAAGCATTTCTGAAAGTTACAAATAGTCCCTTTAAAAGGAATGCTTCACCCCCCAAAATGACCGTTTCTATATCAATTCCTCACCCCGTATTACCTTGAATTCTTGAGGAAAACTATTTTTCATCTCATGTCTCCACGGTGAACGAAGAATCAAAAACGGAGAAAAGTTTTGATGAACTGAAGTAAAAGGGGGGCACTCACAAACTCTCAAAGAACTCGTGCCGTATAATCCAAGTCTCATTTATCCGGTCTGATGCTCACTACTTCCCAAACACATGCATCTTCTTTGTCTGTAGTTCTTCAAGAATTAAACGTAATACAGGGCGTGTAACTGATAGAAAAACGGTCATGAAGTTTTCCTTTTAAGTTCTATTTTTAGTTTTGGACTATTGAATTTACAAAAAACCTACAAACCCTGCTGTGGCTAAACGTTCTGGATTTGGTGCTTTTAGTGAAGTTAAATTAAAGTAATTTCATTGGCTGAAGAACTGTAAGAAAAACGTCCGTTCTGCATCAATATAAGTGAGTTTATGTTTCTGATAAAGACTAGGCGACCTTTGTACCTGCAGCAGATTAAATTGCACCATGAGAGAGGATACAGCAAATCCAGCCATTAAAGCCGATGGTTTCAAATGAATGTGACGATGACATCAGATGATTTCTGTTTGAAAAGAGAATCCTTAAAGCCGATGGTTTCTGTTTAAAATCAGGAAATAAAAGGTTGCCTATACTGAGCTCAGCAGGAAGTTGAATAAAACCCTCACATCTCCTTTAACGGATGTGAGCAGATAGCAGCGACACCGTCCCTTACATATTACATTTCACAGATAAACAATAAAATATCACTTTGAAGTCCAAAACCATCAGCTATATCTCTTCACGACGCCCCCAAAAACACATTCATATATCATTATTATCCAAATAAAACATGACTGTCTGCATTCGGCAGTCATTACCGCCTCGCAGACGTCGTAAATTACTTCAAATCTCACGGCTGATTGAGTAATTTTACAGACTCGGCGGCCACTCTGCCCCACATAATTTCCAGATAAGCTGGTGAAATACCTCACAGCTAATAAACATAAAGTACATTTATCAGCACTACAGAAAACACAGCGTGACTGTCTGCGTCTCTGGGATAGGGCCGGCTGATGTTAGGAATGAATTAGGTTGTGCAGATTAGCCAGGCTATCGGAGAGCGATCGTATTTCAGCGAGCGATTCGGCTCCGTTTCCTCCGTTTAATATATGGAGAGCATAGAATCGATAAGAGTAGAACAGCCAGCCATCAATCACGCCGTGATAAGGCATGCAGAGCAGCTCTGCTTTTATGCACGTCAGACAGCAGGCGGTAATAAGAGGCTGTGTGTATGTATTTATGTGTCTGTGAGAGAGAGAGATGGAAGGTGTGAAGGGAATAGAGACAGTCAGGGTGTGACTGAAAAGACAGAACGCATCCAGAAAAAGGACAGTAGGTGTTTATGCAGAGAGATAAGTTACAGACCACAAAAATACCTACAAACAAAAACCACATGACCTTTTTCTCCACTGAACGACCAACCAGATGTGTTAACCGCCCTGCTTTAAAAGTAGGGCTGTCAATCGATTAAAATATTAAATCGCGATTAATCGCATATTTTTTATCTGTTCAAAATGAACCTTAAAGGGAGATTTGTCAAGTATTTAATCCTCTTATCAACATGGGAGTGGACAAACATGCTGCTTTATGTAAATGTATGTATATATTTATTATTGGAAATCAATTAACAACACAAAACAATGACAGATATTGTCCAGAAACCCTCACAGGTACTGCATTTAGCATAAAACAATATGCTCCAATCAGAACATGGCAAACTGCAGCCCAACAGGCAACAACAGCTGTCAGTGTGTCAGTGTGCTGACTTGACTATGACTTGACCCCAAACTGCATGTGATTATCATAAAGTGGGCATGTCTGTAAAGGGGAGACTCGTGGGTACCCATAGAACACATTTACATTCACACATCTGGAGGTCAGAGGTCAAGGGACCCCTTTGAAAATGGACATGACAGTTTTTCCGAACCTAAATTTAGCGTAAGTTTGGAGCGTTATTTAACCTCCTTCATGACCAGCTAGTCTGACATGGTTGGTACCGATGGATTCTTTAGGTTTCCTAAAGTTAACTTTGACAGCCTTAATAAATACATAGATACCCGATCCTAAAGGGACCCGAGGACAGTTAGACCTGGTCCCAGGCGACCTGATTTAGACCCTTTTTTCCTGCATCGTCATCTCGCCTCAGAATATATAGTTTTGTCCACATGATCAGAGCTGATAGAGAGGCCGCTTGAATCCACTCAGATATTTGACATGACGCACATCACACCACATCCGTTGGATTTTCCCAGAAAAAAAACGTCCCTCATTATTTTCATATTAAAAGCAGGCTGAGAGAGGAAACACAGAAGGGTGCGGAAGATCTCATTTTTTAGGTTAAGTTACAACCTGTTCACACACTGGCATAAAAAACATTTATACATGTAAAAACGTACATAAAGTGCCTTTAAGACAAGTGTATTTGGTGTGGGGTGAGTCTAATCTGCAGGTAACTAACCATCACTAGTGTTCTTACCGGAGCACCTCGTAGGTTACAACTCAAAGTGTTAAGTGGTGAAAGTAGCAGGTGGATTTTGGGATTTGTCAGCAGCAGCAGCAGCAGCTGTGGCCGGTGGCCTAAAACGTTCCAGCTCCCTGCTCTGATTAACATATACGCACACAGTGGGCGGCTTCAAAGCCTGAGTGATCAGATTACCTGTTAGCATTAGCATATTAGCCCGGAGCGCAGAGTAGGACGGCCTCAGAAGCCTACCTAATATCATTTAGCTTTTTTAGCATTAGCATATTAGCGAGGCGCTAAGAGGTGTGCGGCGCTGATACGGAGAGATGACATTGAGGTTTGACATTGAGACGGTGTGTCGAGCTGCGCGCACACACACACACACACACACACAGCAGACAGGCTGTGGGTTGATGAGACATGATCTGATCAAAGAGTCTTTGTAATAATGATGATCAAATTGTCTCCATTGAGACGGAGCAGAGAGAGAGACTATACGGCTGTATTCCCCGAGGTCTCTGTGTTTCCTCACCCCCTCTCTCTATTTTCCTGCATACACCTTTTATATTAAGCAATAAAACGCAATTCTCTCTCTTTCCTTTCCCCTCTCTCTCCTCTTCTATTCTTGTATTTCATTCCTCCCTCTCTTTTTTACCCACCTTCCTCCTTCTTCAGTTTCCTTCAATCCCTTTCTGTTTCTTCACACAACTCTTCTTCGTCCCTCATTTCCTCTCCCGTATTATTTTTCTTCTTCTACATCTTCGATACGTCCAAACGAGGCTGATTCAATTTCTAAAAGACATCTTCTGTCCGCTGCAGATCAACATGTTTCATACCTAAAAAGGAAAACGTGTCCAGAGTGGATCGATCTGAAGATGGAGGCTTTGCGCTTCAGTGCAAACTTTTAGAAAACGATGAACCGGCTCATACACAAGTTACAAGTACAACTTAAGCACTGCAACGATTAATCGATTAGCTGTCAACAAATACATTAATCACCAACTATATTTATAATCCATTAATACGTTTGATTATTTAAAAAAACAAAAAACAAAAAAACTCTGATTCCAGAGAATATAGATAAAATACAACGGCAACACGACCAATCTTTCCACGCGCCTACTGAGACGGCGTGGGATTGCTAACACCGAATGCCCAGGTAACTCTAGCAGCGTTCGCGCAGCAGCGTTCGCGCAGCAGCGTTCGCGCAGTAGCGGCAGTGCCAGATAGCTCTGCAAAAGCCTTGCGAACATTTTTGGTAAGAAATTAATCACCTGGGGCTAAAGACTTTTATTTGCCAATAATCGTTAATTTATCCCTGATTCCCTTAAAAGACAAACTTTGAGGAATTCTGACCTGCACTGTCCAGTATCAGCTATTTATTTTACAGTCACACTGATTGAAGTTTTGGCAAAAAAAACCGTTACTATATTGATTTTAAGTCATTGAATCGTATGGTATCGCTCTAGATGAACCAGATATCGTCCTTGAATCATATCGGAACCATGGAAAGTGCTCCGTATCGTATCGTTGTAAAAACGTATCGATACACCGCTCGTTTTCACACATAATCTGCATTACCAGATTTGGTGTGGAGGTAGTCGCAGCCCTCTCACACCTCTCACACCTCTTTATCTCTCCCTCTCTCCCCCTCATGTTGCCACCAATAGTGTGTTGCTGCTGGTAATGGGATTCAAAGGCCTGGATCGCCCATCAGACCCAATCAATAGGCCTTTCATTGGCCGCCATCTCTCAGCGCCTTACAAAGAGCAGCCTGTGTGTGTGTGTGTGTGTGTGTGTGTGTGTGTGTGTGTGTGTTAGCATCCTCTCGCCACACTGATCTCCCCGGGGTTCCGGAAAGACCTGTGCTTATTCGCTCCACGCGCCCTAAAACACACATATAGACACACTCGCACACACACACACACATATATAGACACACACACACGAACACGCCAGCTGGACCAAATATTCAATTGGGAGAGCAGCTCCACTCCACCCACTGCTGCCCTGGAGCTGTGTGTGTGTTTGTGTGTTTATGTGTTTGTGTGTTTACGTGTGTGTGTGTGTGTGTGTGTGTGTGTAGGAGAAAGCAATATAGAGAAAGAGAGAGAGAGCAACAGAGTGTGTGAGTATGTGAGAGAGAAATAAAAACAAAGAGAGAGACAGAAGGAAAGAAAGACAAAAATCAGATAAGAGACGGAATATAACAAAGAGCAACCCTCTGGAGACATTATAGTTTTCTTATTGTCAACAAATCCCAATAATCAGAGAAGAGCACCACATGTAGATTAATCCGCCGCTGAAAATAGTCCCCAACAAATGCACTATTTCCTCCTGGTTGTTTGATAAAGACTACATCGAGCAGCTGTTTCAGGAATAAGAATCTTTTTTAAAAATCAAACATTATATTTGTGCAAAGCTGAACAACAACGGCAACTATTTAGATAATCGACTCAACATTTCATTCATTTTTCAAGCAAAAAAACAAATATTCTCTGGTTTCAGCTTCTCAAATGTGAGGATTTGCTGCTTTTCTTTGTCATATGTGACAGTAACTTAAAAAATCTTTTGGTGATAAAAACAAGACTCGGTCAAAAGCGAGTAAATGTCTGGATGTGCTAAATTGTTACACAAATAGTCAGTGGTCATGTTTAATGTTAAATCCAAAAAGTCTGGCGAGGATACTCGTTGCTCCGCTCAAACGGCCGATCAAGCAGTGACGTACCCGATCTTTGAATGCACCTGATTGGTTCCTGTTTTTCCACTTGCGGTTTCAAACAGGAAACAACATGGCGGCCTGCTCGTAAACTTTCTGTTATTCCGTCTAAACAATCCACAAAAATCTACTTCTGAAAACATTTGAAGAGAGAAATGGGCGATGATGCCTCTGCTGAATCATTTTAGAACTACATCGCCTAGTTTGACAGCTCGGTCCATGTTTCGTGAGCCAGACGTGCGCACTCATTTGCTCAACGGACTGTTCCCGCCTTTACATTTTGAAAAAGCAACGACCGATGAGGAAATTCCAACACTCAACCAACTAATCATGAAACTTCATCACTCAAGTCAGTCACTCAGTGACAGACTTTAACGTTTGTAAAGACAAGCTAATAGAGGACATCACCATGGGCGATAAGAAAGAAAGTTTCCTTTATGATGCTAAACGCGAGCATTTCTATTGCCACGACACGTCTCTCAACATGGCGACGGCTGAGCCGGTGGCTCGGGCTAAAAGTGAAAACAACGTCGACACTGTTGACAGATCTAACAGTGTTAGACTGAGGGGGGACCGGAGGGGGGGTGCTACGCTTCCGCTACGACGCCGTCAGTCAGGACGGTGTTATCAGCTGTAACCCCCCTATGAGAGGTGCACTAGCCATGCACGCTCACATGCACTAACATGCACTAAAGGGCATGTGCGGCCGGCCGGTGATGTCAACAAAAGCACAGAGAAGCTCTGATTACAACACACACAGAGGGAGAGAGACTTCATTCTCTGCTCAGGTAGACATCACTCCTCTAGATCCTTACCCAGACAATCGTTGTTTGCTGCTACTTTAATGCTCTGGATATCGTATAGTGAACCTTTAACCTCAGCCACAGTGTTGTAGTCCGCTATGACTTTAATAGTAGTATAAAGATGAGAACCATTACCAGTGATCATAATCTAGTCAGCTCAAACATGTCTTCGGCAAAGACGAGTAAAATGTATAAACACATTCTGTCAGAGACAGGTTTGGAGAGAGAGAGATAACAAGAAAGAAGAAGAGAAAACCTGGCTCTCTACAGTAATCAACAAAACACACACACACACACAATTACACACCCAAACAGACACTAATAACTACAAAGTGTGAGTGTGACTATCGACACAGACACACAAACACGGAGTCGGTTAGCTAACACGCTATCAACAGCGTAGCAGTTCAAAGTCCTATTAGCGATGCCTTTTCATCCTCTTTCTGCTTTATTTAACGAGACGCCGCCAATTAAGAGCCGGCAATTCTAATTGAAGCTAACCGCCGCTAACGTTAGCACTGCTGGCACCCACAACAAAGTCAACACGTGTAAACAAACCAACAAACAAACAAACAAACACACACACACACACACACACACACACACACACACACACAGCAGAAATACATATCTAGATGTGTGTGGATCCGTGTGCATGATGCCGTTCTTCAGGGACGGATACGGAGATGCTGATTTGGAAATCTGTCTAGGAACATGCAAATGTATGCAAATAACACCTCTGTGTGTGTGTGTGTGTGTGTGTGTGTGTGTGTGTGTGTACGCGCGCCTGAAACACATGCCTGCTGTTGTGCATGTATGTTTGCATTTGTACACATCTATGCAAATACAATCTGTTTGTTTGTCTTAGTGTTAGTGTGTGTGTGCATCAGTTGTTTTTTACATTCATACGTGATGTCTGTGTGTTCATGTCTCATTTCCTTGTACTCTTGAATGCATTTTTGATGAGTGCGTGTGTGTGTGTGTGTGTGTGTGTGAAGCCCATATGTTTGCCATAAAGAGAGTGAGTAATCGCCAAAGTGCTTCTCATCCGTGTGTGTGTGTGTGTGTGTGTGTGTGTGTGTGTGTGTGTGTGTGTTGACACACGGTGATGCAGCACTCACTGATCTATAGGCGCTGCGTTGTTTTAGAGGATGTGTGTAAATTAGAGAAACACAGGGACAGTTATTTGATTTCGTTTTTTTTTAGTAGAATAAACAAATGGAGAGAGAGACAGAGAGATAAAAAAGAAAGAAAAAAGAAAGAAAGGGGAGAAAAAATAAAAACAACGGAGAGCAGATGGTGAGAAAATAAACAGATAAAATGGCAGGAGAACGAGAGGCAGAGCAGAGACGGAGAAACAGACGGAGGGAGAGAGAAAGAGATGCAGATGAAAACAAATTGGAACAAAAGAAGAGAAATCAGGATGAAAGCAGGGGAGATGAAATGGGAGTCAGTCTGTGTTCGTCCCTCAGCTCAGTGTTATTCTATCATCATCATCATCATCATCACCATCATCACCATCATCATCATCGTCATCGTCGCTCTGTAGCTGCAGGACGCAGGAACCACTGACCTTTGACAACTTACTGAAAATATACAAGGTTCATCACACAAACTTACTTTGTGGTCACCAAGTTGTGTCAGTTCTCTCTGGAGATGAGACTGAGTGTCTCGATGAGATTACGATGTCCTGACTGAATGAGACGAGAGAGAGCGTCGGCGTCAAAATCCGTTTGATTGCATTGTTTTTTCTATTGGAGTGTTCTGGGCGTGCTGCGCTGCAGAGAACCACTGAACTTAGGTCAGACGCTTTGTTTCTATTTATTCCTGTCGCTCGCTTGGAAAGCTCCGCAATAGACGAGGAACGTCTGCTACGTGAAGTTGAAATGACGAGTTATCTTTAAGGATGCGATCAGGAGATCGGCATTAAAGGGTAATCTTTCAACCTGGACCCTATTTTCCTGTGTTTTCTCGGAGAGCGCAGACCTCCGCCAACGCGTGACTGTAAAAACAGATCACAGCTCCCAGCTGGCGGTACCGTGAGGTGGTCGGCTTATTATTAACACAGTGTGTTTCCGTGTAACGTATCGGCGGATGCGTCTCTCATTCAGCAGCCTTGTTATGTCTGTATAACGTTACACTACGTTGTCTCTCATCCCGTCATGTATCGCTTTGTTCTTTCTCACCGCGGACGACCAGCAGCTCCCGTACAAACATCCACACATGTATCTCTCTGCTCGAAGAAGGAGGCGGGGTCACCCGTCATCAGCTACACTGCGCTGTGTTATACCCTGTGGTCTTTAATGCTCAGGCTGATCGGAATACTTGAAAACATTCCTGAATCCAGATCATGATCCGGATCGCCACCAAAATTGAATGGATCGTTCATTGTGCCACAACCCACCCCTCCAAAAAATGTCATTCAAATCCAGCGTGAACTTTTTGAGTAATCCTGTTAACAGACAGACAAACCAACGGTGGTGAAAACATAACCTCCTTCTTAGGCCTTTGGCTTTGGCGGAGGTAATAAAGGGAGGGGTGGTGGATGGGTCAAATAAACACTGGACTTTCCACCCAGGAGATCGCTGTTCGTGTCCTGTGATGACTAAACCTAACCAGGTAGTTTTGTTGTGTTTCTGTTGTGTTTTGTTTACATTTACAATTTTAATCACGTGTTTAAAACTGTTTAAAACTGCGACCGTAATCCAGGAGAAAATACATTTCCTTAAAAGATTATTAGTAGTTTTTTGTTGATGCAGTTTGGTTGTATGGGAACGTAATATTGTGGGAGACCGGGTTTCATACAGGCGAGAGTAGCAGGGGAAACTGGCACACAGAGGTGTGTGTGTGTGCGTGTGTGTGTGTGTGTGTGTGTGTGTGTGTGTGTGTGTGTGTGTGTGTGTGCGTGTGTGCGTGTGTGTGTGTGTGTGTGTGTGTGTGGCACATGAACACATCCATATGCATGTATGCAAATATGAGTTCAGTGCATTGTGATTGTACACAGCACTCATGTACATTTATACCTAAATGTACATGAGCTTTGACAGGGTGTGTTTTTAGAGAGGGTGAGAACAGTTTTGTCCTCACGTCTTCAACGGGCTGCTTCGGGGTTAAGACTTGGTTTTAAGGTTGAGGTAAGAACTAAAGGCTTTCGGAAGGGGTGAGGGAATGTATTATGTTGATGAGGGTCCTCGCGAGTATAAAAGAACAGACAAATGTGTGTGTGTGTGTGTGATCTCACCAGGTGTGTGTCCAGGTACACCCTCAGGCTGTCCAGATCCTGTCTGGGCTGCGTCCAGTTCTCGGTGCTGTCCAGCGCCTCCTGCAGCCACGAGATGAACCCGTCCAACTGTTGCACGAAACACTGGGGACGAGAGAGAGAGAGAGAGATGATTTAAAAAATAAAAATAAAAATAAAATAATAATAACCGCAGCATGAATAAACACTGTTGCCTGCTGGAGTCACATCAAAACAACACAGAAAACACTGCAGAGGACGGAGAGGATGAGTATGAAAAAGGAACGCAGTTGAAGGGAAAACAAAAAAACAAGGTGAGAAGGAAATCCAACAGGTAATGGCATTCAACAGGGAGAGAAAGAGAGGAGGAGGAGAGGAGGAGAGGAGGAGAGGAGGAGAGGCTGGACGGTGTTTCAGAGCTGATTCCAGATGAATTAATTCAAGGACAGAACGAGAACAAAAAACGAGACCCGCAGGACGTAACAGGTAAACACACATTAGGATAAATACGGAGGGATACAGAGGGGAAGATGGAGCCAGAGAGAGAGCAGGGGAAGATCGCAAAAAATTGAAACACAGACAAAAGAATAAAAAGAGAAGAAGACTGAAAAATAGATGATGAAAGACGAGAGTCAAAGAAAAAATACAAGAGATAGTTAGACGCAAAGACAGGGGGGAGAAATACTGAATACTGAAAGGAAGAGTGGAGGAAATAAGAGTAGGGATGTACTGATACCGCGTCAGATATCGGTGACAATGGGGCCGACCTATTCAATTCAATTCTATGTTTTGTTTATATACTTTATACATTATATACTGGAATCTTAATTCCTGTTTAAGTTTTGACCAGTTTGGTGCTGCATTAAAACGGGTTCCTGGTGTTTGTATTTCTTATTTTAATAATAAATAATTCAGTAAATGTATATCAATGTATTTATTTGTTTTACAAAATTAGGAAAGCAACGTTTAAGTCAAGCCTGATGTTTCCTTACACATAAAACAATGATCCCATGGATGAGATGGGAAGAGATGGGAAAACAATTAGAGGAAAAGCAGCTACTAAAAGAGGATGAAATGGGAGGAAAAGCAAAGTAGTAGAAAGGTAGAAAAAGACACTCACGCAAAGGAAAGAGATGGAGGGTGGAGAGATAACAAGAAGACGAAAACAAGACTGAGAGAAAGAAAGGGGAAGAAGGATGAGACACTGAGATGAAGAGATGAAGCCAGGATGAAAGAGAAATGGATAGAGTGGTATAAATGACACCAGAGAGTTGAACATGTGTGTCTCCATCGCTGGCAGGTTGCCCTTCAATGAGAGAAGAAGAAGAAACAGAGAGAGAGAGGGAGAGAAGAAGAGCGCTCGTTGCTCGGTGGACAGCTACTGCCATCTACTGGCTGAGAGGAGGATTCATGAGCTCAGAAACTGAAACGTCTCCACCTGAAAGTCACTAAAACGACTCAAAAAGACTCTTAGGAAAAGCTTAAATCACGTTAAAAGAGCAACACGTGAGGTAACATTTCTTTTTGGTGTTAAAATGTTGGAGGAATCACGAGAAGATGAGGAGAAATAGTGTCTGATCCAGTATTGATTTGTGCCGTTAAATCCACTTGACTCCTGAGGAGGAGACGGCTTAAAGGAGGAGTGAGAAGCTGCAGTCATGACAGAGAGATGGAGGTGAAGAAGAAGAAGAAGAAAGGGAGGTGGAGGTGAAAGGAGGAGTTTAGAGAAGATCAGATAAAGTGTTTCAATTTATTTAAGAGACAAAACAAAAGAGAGGAGACAGATTAAAGATGTTGAACGGGAGCAGGAGGTTCTGCGTCTGTGCACAATGTTAAGTTCTTCACTGACAGCAGCATGCAGGACTAAAGGAGTAAAGCCTGGTGCGCGAAGGCTCCGCAAGTTATTGTGGCGGTTTGTCGTATACCTCTGAATTTTAGTAACGACGCACCGACTGTACGTGCTGCGCTTTTCATTTCAACACGGACGCCCTCGAGGGAAGACTGGCCGAGCTGGTTGGCCTGCATAGACGTCTCTACGACTGTTCATTGAGAGACCGCAGGGACAGTCATGTGACCGCAGGGCCAGTCACGTGACCACAGGGACAGTCACATGATATTAAATACTTGGAGAAGCTAAAATAAGGTGTCTCTCTCTGTGGCGCCCCGAGGGGAAGCACTGAGAGACAGGAAGTCATTTAGACTTGGAGGTAAACGACAGTAATAATTACAGAACACAAACGCAATGTTTGATGGTACGTACGTCGGTGTTTAGTGTTTACCACTGTTGCCAGGCAACCTACTCTCCTCTCCAGTACCGCTCGTTAACTTTTCGCTTATCAACACAATATTTAGTTTGGACGCCTCCTGGCGTTTCGGAGCATATTGCAGCGAACGAAAACGCTGAGCATAAACGCCTCTGTGCATGCTTGTTGAGCGCACGCCATCTACGGAGGCCCGCGCCACGGTGTCTCACGCGAGCATAAACAAAGCTTAAAGGTCCCATATTGTAAAAAGTGAGATTGTTTTCACGTCTTTTTTATTATAAAGCTGGCTGAAGTGATATATAAATACTGTGTAAGTATCAAAATGCTTAATCCATGGAGAAATACAGACAGCCAGTATTCAGACACTGCGCCTTTGAAACAAGCTGTCTTCGATGGATTTTTGTCCCATTGTGATGTCACAAATCTACAATGTTTAGACCATTTTACAGTTTTAAACATAAACATTCTAAAAGTGTCCCAGTTTATTTCCGGTTGCAGTGTATGTGAATGACAATCAACTGACAGGAAGTAAACATGAATCCGAGCTGTTGCTTAGCAACGCAATTCCGATGCATTCCGTTGAAATGCACTAAAACGGAGCGTTTCAGACAGAGGGTAAATACAGGTATATTCAGGCAGACAGTATGAGGAAAATAAAGTTTTTTTTAACATTACAGCATGTAAACATGTTCTAGTCAGAACGTAAAATACAAGAATGAAACTGAAAATTAGCATAACATGGGCCCTTTAAGTGAAGAGGACACGCTCCCTATGTAGATATGAAGGACTCATTCTCAGCTAACGAAAACACAACGATTCTTAGTTTCAGGTGATTTTACACTAATGAAAACATAGTTATGAATATTATATTCCATTTCTGCTACTAGATCCCCCAAAATGTTCCACATTGTACCTTTCATGTACTGATCAAATAATATAAAATAAGATGAAATGGTTGAATGATATTGAATCAGCACATAATGACGAACTACGGAGTTAAAACACATACTTGTTTATTTGTATTTATTAAATTAAATCTTGTTAAATCTTGTAGGGGTGGTTTTACAAACCTTTAAAATAAAGTAAAGTAAATAAAGTGTATATTGCAGCAGTGTGCAGTTTGGGTCGGAGCCCTGCAGGCTGAGAGTCGTCCACTGAGAACACAAACCACACAAAGGTCAGCGAGGAGCCGCAACCTGAATCTGATGTAGTCTGGAAACAATCCAGCAGCACAAAGAGACACGGAGAGACACGGAGAGGTGATTTACATAAAACTGAAGACGTACAGCGACGTGAGCGCCGGAATTCATTCCTTCCGGTCGGACCTCAAACATCTGGTCTGAATAACAAGTGTAACTGTGACTGCAGATCATCAAGAAGACAATCCTGATATTTTATACATCCGCCGTTGTTTTCATATCTCTCACCGAGAGCTATCTAGAAAACTAATGGCGGAGTGAAGGAGGCGGCGGCGGCGAGAAGGTAAATCTGATGGAAATGACTTGCCACATGTGTGCATCCATCCTTTCACCTCGCCTACAAATCGCTGTATCGAATCTGTACGTGTGTGTGAGAGCGTCTTCATATGGGGAGAGGTGTGTCTGCTCGCCTGTAATGATAAAACCCGTGTGTGTGCATCCTATGTGTGTTTGTGTACGTCTATAAAGCGTGTGTGAGACTGAAACCTTGACCGATTGAGCGGCGGTATGTTAATTACAACCGTGACCCTTAAAAAAATGAGAGAAAAAACATCAATATGACTCCGTCCATCTCTCAGCCGCTCGTTATGGAGGAGAGATGGAAATCAAAAGTATCGATGAGACGAGAGGAGGAGAGGAAGAGAGGAGGAGATTAAAAGGAGGGAAAGGAAAGAAGAGAGGAGATGGAAGGAAAGGAAAGACAACTAGAGAAAGGAAAGAGGAAAACAAAAGGAATGGAAAGCAAGGAGGTGAGGAAGGGATGGAAAGGAAAGAAGAAAAGGAAAGGCAAATTCTGAATAAATTAAAGGAGAAAGAAATGCAGGGATGAAAAGCAGATTAAAGGAGAGGAGGAAGGGAGGAAAGGCAAGGAAAGGAGATTAAAGGAGGGGAAGGACAGAGGAAAGGAGATGGGACCAGAGGAAAGAAAAGGAAAGATTAGATGAGAGAAGAGGGAAGTAAAGGAAAGGAGACTAGAGGAAAGGAAACAAAAGAAAGAAGATGAAAAGATGAAAACGCAAAAATAAAGAAGAGAAGGAAGGAAAGGAAAGGAAAGGAGATTCAAGGAAGGGAAGGAAGGAAGACGTGTAAAAGAATGGAAAGGAAAACAAAGGAAAGGAAATGACACAAAAAGCAAGGAGGTGGGGAAGGGAAGAAGAAAAGGAAAGGTAAGATTAGAAGAAATTAAACAAGTAAGAAAGGAAAGGATGACAAGCAGATTAAAGAAGAGGAGGAAGGGAGGAAAGGAAAGGAGATTCATGGAAGGGAAGGGAAGAAGAGAGGAGATGGGACCAGAGGAAAGGAAAGGAAAGGCAAGACAAGGAAAGGAAAGATTAGAAGAGGGAATATAGGAAAAAGTAAATGAAACAAGTTAAGGAAAGAAGATTGGAGAAAAGGAAGAAGCAAGGATGAAAAGCAGATTAAAGGAGCGAAGGAAGGGAGGAAGGAAAGGAAAATTTAAGGAAAAGAAATTAAAAGAGAGAGAGGAAGAAAAAAGAGAAATGGAAAGGGAAGGTTAGAGGAAAGGAAAGGAAAGATGAGAGCATGAAGGATGAAGGAGTGAAGGTGAAGAGATTGAGAGCAAATGAGAGGAACGATGAAGAGTGTGAGAACATGAGAACATCAGAAGAGAGGTTAAACACGAGAAGAGGAGAGAGAAAGAGGAGGATAGAGAGGAGGAAGAGGAGGATGTAGGCGTGAACAGCGGCGTTGTGTTAGTTCGGATATCGACCAGCATGCACTGGGCTGCTTACGGACGCTTTGATGTCTCTAAACCAGTGCGTCTCCGGAGGGGCCGAACGGCCTGCTGGGAGCCGAGACGCCTGATCCCATCCTCTGATATGCGCTTCATCTCTTCCTCCCGTGGTTCGGCTCTTCACCGCCGGATCATTACCGTTCAGCTGACGGCGCTTTCTGAAGGACGACGCTGATCGCTTCGGACTCAAACTCCCGACAGACCGCGTTCGGCTTCGATGATTAATACGTCTCGGCCGAGAGGTCGACAAACACAATGAGAGGAGAGAACGGCAGGAAGTAGCGGTGGTGATCGCTCATCGTCTTATCATCTGAGGAAACACTGCAGCTCAATGCACCGATCGTTCATGTTACACGTTCACATGAAATACTATCATTTAGTTACTTACCAAAAGTAACTAAATACATTTACTAAAGTACTCTGTGAGGTACTTTCTACTACATCTATCTGATAACTGAAGTTACTTTGCAGATTCAGATTATTAATAAAATCAACTAATAAATGATGATATATTAATATAGTTAAAGTACCCAGCAGTAATTACAATGAGCTCCACATTTACCAGCTAAACATTAATGCATCAATGATTATAATCCAATCATATATTGATATTGATAGGATCGATGAGACGAGAGGAGGAGAAGAGGAAAAAGAAGAGAGGGGGAGTGTTGGAGGAAGAGGAGAGGAGAGGAGATTAAAGGAGGGGAAGGGAAGACAATAAGCGGAAAGGAATGAGGAGAGGAGAGGAATTAGAAAAACAAAAGAATGGGGAAGCAAGGAGGTGAGGAAGGGAAGGGAAGGAAAGGAAAGGAGAGGAAGGTAAAGGGAAAGGAAAGGGAAGGGAAGGGAAGGGAAGGAAAGGAAAGGAGAGGAAGGTAAAGGAAAAGGAAAGGGAAGGGAAGGGAAGGGAAGGAAAGGAAAGACACAGAAAGGAAAAGAAAGGAAAGGAAAGGAAAGGAAGAGAAAGGAGAGGGAAGGGAAGGAAAGGAAAGGAAAGGAAAGGAAGAGAAAGGAAAGGAGAGGAAAGGAAAGGAACAGAAGGGAAAGGAAAGAGAGGAAAGGAAAGGAAAGTAAAGGAAAGACACAGAAAGGAAAGGAGAGGAAAGCAAAGGGAAGGAACAGTTAATCTACCCAGCAGGATATGAAGTAATTAAAATAAACTCCACGTTAAAGTGATGAACACATTAATGCATCAATAATTATGATCCAATCATATAATATATAGTTTATTGTATATATAGTATAATGAGAGCATTTGCTTTTGGTACTTTAAGTACATTTTAGGGCTGTAAAATAGTTAATCGCAATTGATCGCAAATTAATTAATTAGTTTTTTATCTGTTCAAAATGAACCTTAAAGGGAGATTCGTCAAGTATTTAATATTCTTATCAACATGGGAACGGACACATATGGTCCTATATGCAGCTATTTTCTAATGATGACGAATCCTTCTGACTTTGTGCTGCTCTTATTTTCTTTTTAAGCCGGTTTGTTGTCATTTATTTGTGCTGATGAGACTAAAAACATCGATCTATGAGATCCCAACCTGGTTGACCACTAAGAGTCTAAGACAAGTCAAATATGTCTGCTGTCCAATTCATACACATGACCTGACAAAGACCCTGTTATCACGCTTGAGGCTCACAGAATCTGTTGGGTTTGATGGGAAATGCAAACAGCTTTTGGATGTTTGAGGCGGCTGGTGAAGGTAAAGACCAGAACCAACATTTTAATATGATGAAGAGTTCCACTAACTTTTTTCAGGAGGATTGAGGCGAGACGTATAATTTCCACATCACGCAGGCAGGCAGCTGAAGTTATTGGTTTAACTACGTGAAGGTTTCACACCAAACCAAAGAACTCCAGGGGAAGAAAGTTTGATTAGAAATTCATTAAAATTATTTTTAATAGAAAACATGGAACCTGATTTTTGTGTGTGAAATGTGGACGAACACTTTTATATTTCCTGCTTCTTTTTATTCCTGGTTTTTATTTAATTAATTTCTTGAACTTGCTTCTGATGAAAATCCGTAGTAGGAAGGAAGGAAGGGAGGAAGAAAGAAGAGAGTGATAAAAAGATGAGAGATGGAGGGAAAGAAAAAGAAAGACAGAGAGAGAGAGACAAGGCCGCCCGTCACACCTGACTGCGTCCCTGAGATCGTCCCTGGGAGACCCCTCCACCACCAGCTGTCTGTTGCCGTGGGGAAAGAGTCGTCTCCAAAGCTCCCACTATGTTTAACATATTCATATGTGCATCATCTACACACAAACCACACTGACCTGTCTTCTCTCTTCACCGTTTACTCACTGCAACTCGTCACTATATCCGACTTGCATTGAAAAAGTCTCAACTTGTTTTAATCAGTGTCTTCTTCTTTTAGCAGCGAACTGTTTTTTGATGTTTGCTTCAAGTCAGATATAGACCCGCAGCTGACATCATTGTGAAAATATGGACGCCACTTTATCTTACGGGGCTCAGCGATGAGGATCGCCTGGGGCAAGTAAAACGCCACGTTGGGCTAGTAAATCTAGTATTGGTAAAAAGAATTAAACTCAAATAGTTTTTTCCAGAGCTGATGATGTTATTAGCTAAGGAGTGAGTCATCTCGCTTCCTTCTCATCTCTATTGAGAGTTGCACATGTGCATTACCGATCGGGGATTCGTCGCGAGAAATTGAGGCGGGTAAAGACGAACAGTGTGTCTGTACTTACACTTACTATTTTCATAAGTGCGTTCACACGGTGAAGTACGGCAAAATGCAGTGCAGTCGAAGTACCCGGATGTTGTACTCAAAACAGTCAGATCGTTGAGTGTAGAACGCTGGACACTTTTCACACTCAATTGTCGTCATCTTGGCTACGTAGCGGTCCACGGCCGCTATTCAAACATGTGAAAATGGCGGCAGATGATGCCGGAGCTTTTGCGGTGCTGAACAACGTACCTTTTAGATGTCTATGGGCTACGTGGATAACAGAATAAAACAATACGTAAACATACCGGTGCATTTTCACTCAACAGGAGGACACATTGTAGGCGTAGGCGATGACGTTGGAAACGTAATTTTCCACTTTGCTTTCACTTTCTGTGTATTCTTGATCAACAAAGCAGGCAGATATTTTGGCGGGTAAAACCTGAAGGAGGCAGCAGGACACAAAGGATGCCAGCTGCCGTAAAACCCCGAAGAACAAGAAGATATTTTGGCGGGTAACGAGGAGTTTACTTAAATAATGATCTTTATCTGTCTTCTAAAACCCCTGAGACATGGTGAAATCTGTGTTTTATAGGAGCATTGCTCAAGTCTTTTTAATTGCTATCACCTTTTAGTAGTAGTATCATCGTGAATCAGGCAGTTCTCATACACCGTTCGTAGCTATACCTACGAAAAATAATCGACTAATTAGTATAAAGGAAGTATAAAGAGTGAGAAATGCCGCGTAGAGAGGAGGATAGGTGGGTCAAAAAATACCTAAATTTCACCCAGGAGACTGCTGTTCATGTCCTGTCTGAAACCAGAAGTCAACATTGATTTATTTGTCACTTAACTTCCGTATTTAACACCATTTCTGAAGTTATTTGAACCCAAACCACCATCTTTTCACCATCTAAACTCAGAGTTTTGGACGCAGCTGTCTGCAAACAAACGTACTTTCTGCATCTCAACCTGCTTTACCTCGTCCTTAACCTGTTTATCTATAGAAACACAGAAGAAGAGAATAACACCCTCCTCCTCCTCCTCCTTCGTCTCTCTCTTATTTTCCTATCCTCTCTGCTGTCGGTGGGCGTCCCTGCCCCCCCGCCGGGCCAATCAGACGAGTGTTGATCCGAGTCTGTTGTCTGTCTGTCTCCCACTGCTCGCAGATAGGCCGGCGTGCCGCAGAGCCGCCAAACACACAGACACCTCACACTGAGGACGCCGACGCCGGCCCAGACAGCACATATACAATGTGATCACATGACGTGTAGGGACACTTATCTAACCGACGGACTCTTTCTCCGTCTGCTGCTTCTTTCTTCTTCAGTTTTGTTTTCAGGATGCACTTCAGGAGCCACATCCCACACAGCTCAATTAGGAACTTTTGGGTTCGGAGTATGTATATTTCCTGCGTCGGTCTCATAAAATTTCATGAAACAAGCTGTGGACTTTACGTGATGTGGACACAGATTATGCGAGGGGGGATGATGAGGAGGTCAAGGTCAAAAGAGGGAGAGGAAAAGTCTTGGATAAAATATTCATGTCCAACAGCAAAGGCAGCATGAAGAACTAAGAAACAGACAGGAAAGGTAAAAAAAACAAGAAATACTGACTACTGAATAGATGTTGATGATTATGTTTTACAAAGTTATTTAGCTCTAACCAATCAGCTGCGTCCTGTGTGCTGTCAAGGTCGTGTTAGGTCCACAGAATAGTTGTGGAAGCAGTTACAAGAAAAAGTTTGTTTTGGTTTGATGTTTTTCATGTTGATCAAAGAAATATATCTATTTAAAGGAATAATTCACCCCCGAATGGCCATTTGTATATTAATGATTCACCCCGTGTTACCTTGAATTCTTGAAGAAAACTTTTTCTCGCGTGCCTCGACGGAGAACGGAGAATCAAAAAACAGAAAAAAGTCTTGATGAATTGAAATCCAGATAATCTAGACTAGAGGAGATGGTGCTATGACGCAATTGCTTCACAAAAGTAGCGCGAAGATTAAATGTTAAATGTAGCTACATACTTTTTAGACATTATACCTAGCCCTCACAAAAACAAACTAAAACTAAATATTAGGGCTGTCAAAGTTAACGTGATTAAAACACGTTAATGCAAATTCTTTTTAACGGCACTAATTCCTTTAACGCATTAACACAATCGATATGACGGAGTTTGTGGCGGGCTCAGTTTTAAAGCTACAGTCAAGATACTGGTATCATATGAAACTATAAAACCTGATGAATCCATCGGTACCAACCATGTCACACTAGCTGGTCAGGAAGGAGGTTAAATAACGCTCCAAACTTACACTAACATGAACATGAACCTGGACGTCTGCACCTCTCCTGATTTATTCTACTGACAGTAAACGTAACAGAATTCCTCTCCCGTAAAGTTCAGATATGAGATTCTCTCCTCTATAATCAAATCCACTCGACTCCGACAACAAACACGACCGAGTCCTTCTCCCCCCCCGAGGAGACGACACTTCCTGGACAGATTTGATTCATTTCTGCTTCAGCAGTGATCTTTCCAGCGCCTCTCTCCTCCCCTGGACGGATCGCTCTGTTTTATTCTACTCTGCTGTATTCAGTGGAGACTCTCTGAATGTCATCCTCCACACTGAGACTCTTCTTCTCCTCTCTTCACTTCCTCAATTAGGCAGCTCATCCATCGCCATGATTACATGCTGCTAATTAAGCAGCTAATCAGCTAATTACCCAGGAGCAGAGAGGAGCGACGAGTGTGTGTGTGTGTGTGTGGTTAACACGAGGTGTCATGTGTGAGCCAGCAGAGCATCATTCATGCTCGTTTTATGCGTTTTGTTTCATATTTTAGGAGGTTTTTTTTGGTCTGTGTGTTTTTCTGTAATCCTTTGGGAATAAATATTTAACAACCGAGCAATTAAAGAGTGTTGTCAGCTGAGACACTCCGTATCTGAAACCTGCATCCGTTTATATATCAACTCCAGACTCAATACTTTCCATGTTGGCATTGTACCGGAGCTCACACGAGCACAGAGCTGAAACACAGTGCCAGAGGGGCTCTGAATGATTCAGGGGAAGCTGCACAGGGCCCTGAATGTGCCGCGGATTATAGATACTTATTGTGTCTGAGGCGTTCGGGGCACGCCACGAGGGCGAGTGCAAAAATTTCTACCAGCATCCGACTAATCAGAGACGCTGCTTTTACAGCTTGTAGTCGGTACCCAGAGCTGGTTCTGCAGCTGGCGACGCCTCACGCTGCCAGACGCCACGTCTGATTGTACAGACGAGGAAAAGACTATAAATTACTATTATCTTATTGTGATGTATTATGATCACTTTATGTCGCAGGTGACATGGATGAAAAATGCAAATGCATGTCTTGTACATGTGCAGAATTTACAATATTTAAAAATAATAAAAAGAAAGAGAGAAAATGTGAGTAAGTGTTTCATCTCTATAGCTTTAAATTAATAATAATAATCAGTAATAAGAAGGTGTAAGCAGGTATAAACCCAGAGAATGAATATGTCTTACATTGATTTTATATTTGTGATGAAAACAGCAGTAAGATTAAAGGTTCGGATGCAAATAATTATTTTATAATGTTCTTTAAATTTGAGTTTTAAAGTATAAACCATAATCTCATCTACAATATTCAATTTTAATTTGTTAACTTGTCATCATTAGAAACAACACTTTATTTATACTTCTAGTAGAGATCCGAAAAATCCCAAAAGACGCAAAATATGTTGTATAAAATCATTTCTACATAAAAGAATTCATACCGTTTGGTTTCCTTGTGTAAGTTGGTATCATCGAGACGGAATAAGGTGCTTTGATATTTTAATAAATAATGGATTCATCTCAGTTCGCTCCATTACGTTCATACATCAGGACACCTCAAAACGTTTTATCTCTTACTTATTGGAAAGGTGGAGCCGTAAAAAAAATCTGGGGTGGGAAAATATCCCAAATATGATATTTATGATATAAACAGTCGACTTCCGTTTGTCAACCTCAAAAAGGTTCAACATATGTCCTCAATATGAAAGGACACAGAGAGAGAGAGAGAGAGAGAGAGGGAGAGAGGGAGAGCAGGGGACAGCTTTGACATTTCATCAGTCAAATCATCATTAATTATGAATATTAATGTGGCCGATCTGATTTTAATTGAGAATCTGGAGGACGCGGTTCGATGAGGGGGATCAAACTGACGACCTTCCGGGTCACTGGTCCCCAGTTCCAAGGACGTCCCCCCTCACGGATCCACAGATTGATCGTGGCGTGTCCTCGCCGTCCTCACTGATAATCTTATTACAGCGCTGTGATTCTGTCGCTGGGCTCGTGACCCGGCTAACGCCAGATAAGACAGATACGCTGAACTTCATTGATCCCCGAGGGGAAACCGGGATGTTACAGCGGCAAAGTAAAATGTTGCCGGGGGAGTAAAGAATATTCTGAATGAGAATATTAAGGCAGTAAAAGGAGAGAGAGAGTGAAATAAACCTGAATAAAATAAAACAATAAAAAAAATTAGAGGAGGCGGCGGAGCTTCTTTATAGCGCTAATTAAACGAGCGGCCACGAGGAGAACGAATCCCCAGAGCTATTGACATTTCGCCATATTCAATATGACAGATATGACTGATTAGTTCACCGGGCAGCCTCATCAATAATCCGCCTGCCAATCAAACGTGACCTTTAGAAGGGAGGTGATGAATTAACGGGGCCACGGGACGATCCGATACCAGCCCTCCAATCCATCAAGGCGGCTGCAGTGAAGGGAGAGAAGCACCCGGTGTGTTGTGGCGATTCTGGTTTCGACTCGTCGTCCTCTGTCAGAATCAAAGTGCAGGGATCTGTCTCGTGGTTCTGCTGCAGAAACATGCTAAAGCAGCTAATACAGGTGTTTAGTTATGGAAGTTTCACCTTCTGACGGCCGTGTTGGAGGTCCAGTGCTCTTAGGTGGACGAACCAGAAGAGGTTGAGGTGGCAGGATGGGCGTACGACCGCTGCCAGCATCCTGGTTCCTACCATAGACTCTATATAAGAAATGGTTGTTGTCACCGTGACGTCACCCATTGGTTTGTGGACTATGGTGTTGAAGCCTTGAATTCAACATTTTGGCCATCTTTGGTTTTTGGCCGTCATCATCTTGTTTTTTTGGAACCAGAAGTGACATAAGAGGGTGGAGCTCGAACGCTGAATAAGACATTTTTAGGCGACCAAAATGTTATAATTAGCTTTTATGACACACTTTGAAAGGGTTAATGTTCAAAGACGAAAACGCGAACAACTACCAGACCGGACAACGCCGTGGTAGCGACCTGTCAATGACAAGGTAGCCCCGACCTAAAGACTTGAAACTAGCGACCATAAACTCATGTTTACAATGTTTACTGAGGTAATAAATCAAGAGAGAAGTAGGCTCATTTTCTCATAGACTTCTATACAACCAGACTTCTTTTAGCAACCAGAGGAGTCTTCCCCTGCTGGCTGTTAGAGAGAATGCAGGTTTAAGACACTTCTGAGACCCGGAGGTTGCCGCCTGGTTCCTACCAACGGTCAACGTCGGTTTCTTTTGACCTTGACAGCGAATGTTCGAATGAATTTAAATAAATATTTTTCCAAACAACATCATTTGTCATGTAGTTTGGAGGGCTTGTTGTTTGCAGCAGAGAAAGGGTTCCTCACTTGAAATAAAAACCACTAGTGTCAGAAGGGAAAACAAGTTTCTTCGGGAGAGAAAAACATCAAAACACTAGCAGACATATAAAAGCGAGGACACAGACAGAGAGACAGGACTGCCGTCCATACCTCGATCTTCTTCCAGATGGCGGGGTCGTTGTCCTGACTCTGAATGTCCTCCAGCAGCTGGTGCACCAGGGACGCACCTCCACGCATGTCCACCGGGGGCGCCGTCAGCTGCAGGCGGCGGTCCGCAGACCTCCGTCCTTCGTCGTCTTCAGACTGCAGGTCACTCAGTGGACCGGACTCGATGCTTTCGTCCAATGAGGGAGCGATATCGCTGGAGGAGGTGGAGCTAAAGCGGCTGACCAGGTTTCGTCTGTAAGGACGCTGAAGGGGGACAAGAGGACGCCATGAGAATATATTCAGTATTTATGGAGTCAAAAGCTTTAAATGATAAATGCTGTGATATACCAGCGGCGGAAGAACAGAAGGCATGTCGTCCCCGCTCTCCCCTACGCTGCTCATGTTGTCCCCGCTCTCCCCTACGTCCCAGTCTTGATTGAGCTCCGTCAGTTCCCAGTCATCCACATCCTGCAGAGCCTCCTGGGTAGAGTCACAGCCACCGGACCTCTGCAGGACAACGTTAAAGAATCAACACAAACATCAATGGTCGTGGTCTTGTTATTGTTTTTATATGTTTCTGATCAGATGCAGACATAAGAAAGTGAATCTAAACTGTGGACTAACCAGCGGGATGGAGTGAGTCAGACTTTCCAGCTTCATAGCGAGCATCTCCGTCTTCCGGAGCTGAGCGGGGAGAGCCAGGAACTCCTCTGACCCGTACCAGTGCTCTCTGTCTGGGCTGGCTCGGGAAGAAACCTGAGGCAAGGAAATAAACATTTTCAATATCTATATATCTATATCAATATTCATCAGTGATTTGCATTGACCATTTATGGATAATTGTAGGCAGAACATTAAGTGCACATTTCCAGGTTGATTGTGATTTATAAGACCGTGCACACAGTTTTATAAATCGTCATTTTGTCTTCTGTGTGCCTGGATATGCTTGTGATGGATCCTACGGTTTATAAATGAGGCCCCTGACGTGGTCACTTGTAAATTGTAATGCAGACGAAGTTTGTAAAATGTTTCTACTGTCTGAATTCTGAATGAGTTTCTGTATCTGTCTCACATTAATTCACACAAAAACACACTTTGAACGAAACCTCAACTCTCCAAACTTCCCTCCTCGATGAATCGTATAAAGCCTCACCTTCTGGCCCTGGCGCTTCATGATCCAGACCGCCGTCTTGCCGTGACGCGGTCGGGGGTCGGACTCCTCTCCGGATGCCTCCTGGTCTGAGGAGAGGAACTGCTCCCTCATGGGGGAGGGCAACGAGGAGTCAGACTCCCCCTCACTGTGTGCATGTGTCTCCCTCCGCGTCCTCTCCATTTGTTCTGCTATTTCATCCTGAGACGCCGGGTCTTGGAGAGGCAGGGGGGCGTCGGCGGTCGGTCTGGCCCCAGATGAGCTCCTCGGGTCGGTTAGCGGTCTCTGGACGCTCCCCTGAGAGCGTCTGGAGCTCACATGGTTTCTCTGGAGGTTGCGCCCGTTCATGACCTGATAGTTGAAAATGGAATCAACAAAAGTTTGTGAATATATTTAACGTATATTTTACGTGAAACAAATAAAAGAGAAGTAGAGAAAACCAACCTGCAGACTCTCGTAGGACTGGGAAACGTTTTCTGGATAAACCGAGTCCAGCTCCAACCAGAACTTGGAGCGGTCTGGAGGATCCATGAGAGAAGGGGTGCTCCGACTGAGCTCGGCCTGGAACTGGAGCCCAGAGAGCAGGCTGACCTTCCCCAGACCTCCCCTGGAGTCCTCCAGCCTGGTTCCTCCGTCTGAGAACAGAGCGGCTCTCTTGGGAAGTGACGGCTGCGTGGGCGACACTTCGGTGCTGTGGCTCACGCCCTGCAGAGGCCGCTTCGCACTTTCACTTTGGTTGGACATGCCACATTGCATTGTGGGTAACATTGACGGAGAATGGTTGTGGTTTGTTGAGTCGGCGAGCGTGGCGAGTTCAGGTAAACTGTTATGGAGTTGGTGGTTTGAGAGGCGGGATCCTTCGCTCTCTTCTGGCCCCGGTTCTGGATTAGGGTCTTGAGCTTGATCGAGCTCCTGGGAGGGGTCCTCGCCGTCTGGCTCAGATTCCCGGGTCTCGGGCTCGTCACCGGGGCTGTAGTCGCTCAACTCGAAGGCGGTGATGCCACAGTCCAGAGAGAAGTAGTCCTGGCTGCAGCGAATAGTCAGCTGACCGCAGTCGTCCACCTCCGTCAGAGCGTCCAGGCGAGTCTGGAGCAGAATTCATCACGTTAATATCAAAGAAGTCTAAACTCCACCACAGTGGACAGTAAACTGATATAGAACTATTGCATTACCTGGTGCTGGTCCTGGCTGAAGGCCTGCAGGATGTCGGTCTGGCGGGTGTAGTTTCCGTTGGAGTCCTGTAAGCCCTGCAGCAGACGCTCCTTCAGGACCAGAACGGAGACTCGGAGCTGGTGCCACAGCAGCTGCACCGTCCTGAACCACACCAGACACAACAACACCAGCTTTACCAGACAGCTCGTCCACATTTAATATTAACAAATCAATTACATATCAAACCTGAGTGGGTGCAGTTTAATGGATCTCCTGTCTCACTCTTTATTTTATAATTTGTTGGTTTATGTATTCATTCCATATTTCATGACTTTTCTTTGAGAGCAGAAAGATATCATTTCATAACTTATAAGTGAGTGCACTTATTAAAAATGTTATTAGCATGCATTCCCAGTCAGAGTTTTAATCTTCTTGGTGAGATAATCCTCTAAATGTACGGTGCATGACTCGTAGACTGTGATAGACTTGTGATTTTTTTTACGGTGTCTTCATGGTCAGTTTTATTTTGTTTGGGATTTTTTCTCTTTATTTATTTATTTTTATATCTTTTTTTTACATTTAAATTGTTCTATATATATCTATATCTATATTTATTTATTCATCTATTTATTTATTTATTATTTTTACATTTTAATTTATGTATACTTTTGTTTTTATTTAAAAAATAATTAAATAAATATATTTGTATATTTATCTATTTTTATATGTATTTATTTTATTTTATTTATTTATTTATTTATTTATCCATCCATCTGTAGATAAATATACAAATATATTTATTTAATTATTTTTTAAATAAAAACAAAAGTATACATAAATTAAAATGTAAAACTAAAATAAATAAAATAAATGAAATAAATAAAATAAATAAAATAAATAAAATAAATAAAATAAAATAAATAAAATAAATAAAATAAAATATTTATTTATTTTATTTATTTATTTATTGTTTTCTTTTTTCTGGTGTGGGTGGGGGGTCGTCATGCTTAAGATCCCTTAGTGTTGTGTACCTTTCAGCTATTGATTGTGGTGCTCTCTTTGCATTGCACACACATCAATAATGTATTAAACCAAAAACCAAAATAGAGAAGTGAAGGAGATTCATTGATCCACATTAGACTAATAAACAGAAACAAGAAACCCTGACCGTTGTGTTGTGAGGACTCACCTGATGTCAACGATGATGTTGACGGAGTAGGACAGCAGTTTCAGGGAGAACTCGGTCTCCAACAGAGCATGAATCTGCTCCACATGGTCCGAGATGTCCTCACAGACGTCCTAAAGTCACACAAACAGACACAGAAAAAAAGATTAGCAAAATGACAGAATGAAGACTTAATAAGTAATCAAACACACATATAGAAGCCCACCTGATCCCAGTCACAGCAGAGCGTATAACACTTTAAGTCTATGAGAACAAAAACATCCTCCGAGTGCGACAGCAGGAAAAGCAGAAGTGACAACGTCACGTCTCCAGTTTTAAACGTGAGTCAGTTTCATGAGTTCAGTTCCAGATTTATGAGTAAAAACATGGAGAACATATTCTGTGTGTCAGTCAGGGACACTGTCAACACCGTCTCATAACACTTATTACTGACCTGAACTAAATTAAGATGATTAAAACCACAAAGACAGACAGACAGACAGACAGACAGACAGACGGACTCCAGCTGGGAATAACTGAGCAAAAATATCAGAGATGCCACAAGTTCTACCTTTATGTTCAGTTGTTGCTGGCACTGTCACAAAGATCATAGTTGAGGGTGAACTGAACTGCACTGCATGATATCGAGAGAGCCTTTTTTTGTAGTTTTTTGTGCATGTAAAAGGTCTGCAAAGTTACAAAACCCTTCCTCTCCCCCTCAGAAACACGGCGCCTGAAACGCCTTTATTGAAGTCCCGCCCTTTCTTCCGTAACATGGTGATGTCACCACGGCTAGTTTGGCACACCCTCAAACAAAGCTAGTTAGAGCCGAGCTGGAGCAGAGTCCAAAGAGTTTGGTTGGATTGGAGGAGGGTCAGGAGGTCAAACAGCGTTTCAGCGTTTCCGAAGGAGGGTGAAAAGAGGCGCTGCAGCACAGCCCGAATGAGAAAAGGAAAGCATCTTTTGCATGTAAACATGTTGTAGTTGAAACCCAAAATACAAGTATGAACCCGATTAGAGACTTGTTTTGGTGCATGCTCACAAAAAGGGACAAAAAAAGCTACTTAACATAACACCGACATTAAAAAGTCAACAGAACAACGTAAAGAGTTGAG
Source organism: Sebastes umbrosus (assembly GCF_015220745.1). Classification (NCBI taxonomy): domain Eukaryota; kingdom Metazoa; phylum Chordata; class Actinopteri; order Perciformes; family Sebastidae; genus Sebastes; species Sebastes umbrosus. The sequence continues at coordinate 30,649,466 of NC_051284.1, read as the reverse complement.
GGATCAGAGCCAGCTAGAATAAAGTGAAGCTTGTTTGCTTTTATATGAATGGAAAATGGGATTAAACTGGAGCCTTACTGGTGTTAAATATGTTACTGCTCACTGCTAAATGAAAGGAACTAATCCGGACTAAAATTAGACGACCTTTGAAAGAGCAGGTGACCTGGCGTCGAACCCGGCGGCAGATACTTTACATCCCGCCTCCGGCCCGCTGAGTCACCACGCTGCTCCATGGTGACCTGCCCGGACAACACAACACCTCCCTCCAGGATTAAAAACGTCGCCCGGCATGTGAGAATGTAGGTCACAACCGCTGCCAGCTTGGCTCACGCTGGCTTGGCCAACAGTGTAACCTGCTGAGCACTGATCCAGAATACATTTGTCACTACTGTAAGTGGGGTTGGAACATGCGGAACATGCTGCCTGCATGTAGTCCGGGTAGGCAGATACATGATCAGATACACAGACCGCTGTGGAGCATTTCATGACACCTGTATGAGCGC